>NC_059259.1:273129-320629 GCF_017591435.1 Portunus trituberculatus
GCTCAGATTGGCCTTCCATGAATTGTTGTGACTTATGTGATGGTTTGTTGCAGGGGTTCTCAGTCTGGAGTTTGTGAAGTGCCAGGGGTTCACTAGATTTGCGTGGGTACATGGTGCAGTGGGATCTTGTGTGCCCCAGGGTTCTCAAGCGCATGGGTTCAAATCCTGGTCATAGTCCGAGGTTAGGAAGGGCATCCACTCCGGGTAACGGTTCCCAAATGCTAAAATGTAATAGGGGAACTGGATGTAAACCTGAAAAAAAAAAAAAAAAACTTAGATGGCTGATGTAATGGTATGGTTTGCAGTGCCATTGCAGGTTGAGTTAGTGCCAGTCGCTATATTAACATTGTGCTCAGTGTCAGATCATTGAGGGTTTGGGGAGACGGTCTTACAGCTCAGGGGGTTTGTAATGAAAAAAAAAAAAGTGAGAACTCATGTTTACAGTAACCTTTTCCAACCTTGGCTAACTTAAGCTAACCAAACTCAACCTAAGCTAACTTAACCTAACCTCACCAAACCTAGGCTAACTTAACCTAACCTAACCAAACCTAAGCTAACTTAACCTAACCTAATCAACATCAAACCTAACCAAACCAAACCCAGACTAACTTGACTTAACCTATAGTCCTCCAAATCTAAACGTGGTTTTCTGGCTGGTCTCCTTTGGGAATAGTAGGCATTCCAGCGCTGCCAAGTCTACGTGAACTATTGAATTAGAGCTCTGTGTACATAAGTAAGTAGCATATAAAATGCTTTAATGAAAGTCCAGTATCTTCAAATGTTAAAAGAAAATTAATAAAACAAAAGTTAACGTTCCATGCTTACAAAATCCATATCACAGTATCAAATACCGACAGACATGTGTGACAATGCTGCTGTGAAAAGTAACAGTGGTGCTGTGAAAACGTTATAATCTCTATCAACGTTCACCATAGTCCTTAGTAAGACAAATGGTGAAATAACTGTGTCCGCATTTCAATATGAATGAATATATAAAAAATAAGGTTTTTCTTCATATATAAAATAAAATATTTTTAACTCCATTCACGCGTCAACAGTCATTACTGTCCAAGACACGGCCTGCCTGCAAGACAAAGTGGGAGACAAGGTCACGTGTCACGGTGGTAGATACCTATCCCACCCACCCACCCACTCACCCAGTAAATAGGTACGGGATGTAACTGGAGGGGTTGTGGCCTCGTTTTCCCGGTGTGTGGAGTGTGTTGTGGTCTCAGTCCTACCCGAAGATCGGTCTATGAGCTCTGAGCTCGCTCCGTAATGGGGAAGACTGGCTGGGTGACCAGCAGACAACCGAGGTGAATTACACACACACTGTATGCAAGTTAACTTTACAATGAAATAGGATTACTCCCTAACTAGGTTAGATATTATGTAAAACTATTTTTCTGCTCTTACTGCATATAATTTTTTACTTAAAACCATCAGTCTTTGGAGTTGCGACTCGACAGACCATGCCTGACATATTTGTTGATTGTAAATCTGCCTGTATTCCTTAAAAATGACAACACATAGTGCAAAAATAAGGATGGAAATTAAATATAGGCATGAGGAAGGAGAGTGTGTGTGTGTGTGTGTGTGTGTGTGTGAGAGAGAGAGAGAGAGAGAGAGAGAGAGAGAGAGAGAGCGAATATAGGAGAAGAAGGGAGAGAGCGATAAATGAATTAGAGGGATGGGTCAGGTCACACACCTGACCCTTCAAATTCTGGGTGAAACATGGCAGTGCTGGAATGCCTACTATTCCCTGCAGAGCCCAGCCAGAAAACCATGTTTAGATTTGGAAGACTATAACTAAACCAAACCAAACTACAGCAAACCTTGGCTCACTTGACTTAACTTGACCTAACCCAGCCTGCTATTATACTCCAGTGGGGAACAAAGCTGCCACAAAACTATAGACTTAGTTGTAAAAATGTTCCAAGCTTAGTATTACTACAGAAAGACACACAACACACAACACACTACTCATCAAACCAAGACCACTATCCAAAACACTCAGCTCTCTCACCACCACCACCACCACCACCACCACCAGTGATTCATGTGTATCACGGATGCTTCTGCTTTCAAACTAATGATACTCGATAATTTGAGTTTTTGGAGCAAAAGTGTGTTGAGGTTTTATACTTTTCT
This sequence comes from Portunus trituberculatus, assembly GCF_017591435.1. Lineage (NCBI taxonomy): Eukaryota > Metazoa > Arthropoda > Malacostraca > Decapoda > Portunidae > Portunus > Portunus trituberculatus. The sequence goes on from NC_059259.1 coordinate 275,281, forward strand.
ATATCCATTGTTATTGTTTTACTTCAAAGAAACCTTTTCATTTGGAGATGCACCATTAACACTGAGCTGGCAGATGTCGCGCAGGTTTTTCTTAAGTTTTCTGAGACAAAAAGTAAAAATAAAGATTTGAATTTATTTATTTGTTTATTTTAAAATGTCAATACAGTTTCACTCCGGGCAGTATCAGAATCTTGTATTAGTCAGTGTATGGACGTCACCTCACCAGGCCATACTAAGATCATTACCACCACCACCACCACCACCACCACCACTGCCCCCATCCTCAGGTCCCCCCAACCCTCACCCCTCGACTCAGGAACACCACCGTAGCATAGCAGTGCAGCGTGTGTGTTCTGACGCTGATACAGATAGTGGTGGTGATGGTGATGATAGTGATGATGGTGATAGACAGCAGTGTGTACCTCACAGACAAAAGTGACAACAGTACCAACGACAGCAATAATGCCTGGAATGAGAAGGATAATGATGATAATAATAATATCAGCAACAATAAGAGTTATAAGTTTAGATAATAATAATAATAATAATAACAATACAACTAACCATAAAAATACAATATAATAATAATAATAATAATGATAATGATAATACACTGTTATTATCATTATATTACACTATTAGTATACCACAACAACAACAAAACTATAATAATCACTCTCTCTCTCTCTCTCTCTCTCTCTCTCTCTCTCTCTCTCTCTCTCTCTCTCTCTCTCTCTCTCTCTCTCTCTCTCTCTCTCTCTCTCTCTCTCTCTCTCTCTCTCTCTCTCTCTCTCTCACCACACCTCACCTCACCACAGAAGGATGCTGGGTGTGGTGTGGGTGACGGTGTACTGGTGGGTGCGTCCTGTGGTGAAGTGGCTGCTGCGGCGAACCACTGGGCTGTGTGAGCTGCAGCGGGTGTGTTATGGCGAACAGCGAGGGGCACAGCGCACACAGGGAGTCGGTAAGTGGAATGCTGTGTTTGTGTTCCAGTGCTGTGTTTTTTTATTCTTGTGTTTCCATCTGCTGTGTTGAGCTTGCTGTGTTTCCTCCTTGCTGTGTTTCCATCTGCTGTGTTTCTTCCTGTTTGTGTTCCAGTGCTGTGTTTTTTTTATGCTTGTTTTTCCATCTGCTGTGTTGAGCTTGCTGTGTTTCCTCCTAGCTATATTTCCTCCTTGCTGTGTTTCCTTTCTTTTTGCTGTGTTTCTTCCTGTTTGTGTTCCAGTGCTGTGTTTTTTTATGCTTGTGTTTCCATCTGCTGTGTTTAGCTTTTTTTTTTTTCTGTGTCTTCTCCTTGCTGTGTTTCCATTTTGCTGTGTTTCCATCTGCTGTGTTTCTTCCTGTTTGTGTTCCAGTGCTGTGTTGCTTATGCTTGTGTTTCCATCTGCTGTGTTGAGCTTGCTGTATTTCTTCCTGTTTGTGTTCCAGTGCTGTGTTTTTTTTTTTTTTTTTTTTTTGCTTGTGTTTCCATCTGCTGTTTTGAGCTTGCTGTGTTTCCATCTGCTGTGTTTAGCTTGCTGTGTTTCTCTGTGTGTGTGTTTCCTTTTGTTGTGTTTCCATCTGCTGTGTTTCTTCCTGTTTGTATTCTAGTGCTGTGTTTTTTTATGCTTGTTTTTCCATCTGCTGTGTTTCTCTCTGTGTGTGTTTCTCCCTTGCTGTGTTTCTCTCTGTTTGTGTTTCCATCTGCTGTGTTTCTATGCTTGTATTTCCCCCTTGCTGTGTGTACCTTGTGTGTTTTACTGCTGTGTTTCTCTTCTGTTTGTTTATTTTTTCCCTTGCTGTGTTTCTATGCTTGTTTTTTTTGTTTTTTTTTCACCCTTTGCTGTGTATAGCTTGTGTGTTTTTCTGCTGTGTTCCTCCCTGCTGTGTTTCTCCCTTCTGTGTATCTTCCTTGCTGTGTTTCTATGGTTGTTTTTTTTCACCTTTTGCTGTGTGTATCGTGTGTTTTTACTGCTGTGTTCCTCCCTGCTGTGTGTCTATGCTTGTCTTTCTCCCTTCTGTGTATCTTCCTTGCTGTGTTTCTATGCTTGTTTTTTCACCCTTTACTGTGTGTAGCTTGTGTTTTTTCTGCTGTGTTCCTCCCTGCTGTGTGTCTATGCTTGTCTTTCTCCCTTCTGTGTATCTTCCTTGCTGTGTTTTTCCCAGCTGTGTTTCTGTCTGTGTTTCCTTCTGCTTGTGTTTCCCAGCTGTGTTTCCCCTGTCTGTGTTTCCTTCTGCTTGTGTTTCCTGCTTGTCTTTCTCCCTTCCGTGTATCTCCTAGCTGTGTTTCCCCCTTGCTGTGTTTCTCCTTGTCTGTTTTCCTTCTGCTTGTGTTTCCCTGCTGTGTTGTTTGCGTTTCCCTGCTTTTTTTTTCCTTTATGTGTTGTGTTTGTTTGTGTTTACCTAGTTTTTGTCTTATTTTACTCTTATTTCCCAGGTCACAGAGATAACTGCCTGGGTTTTCAAAGGTGTTTCTCCTGTTATAAGTGTTGAAATGTTGTCAATCTGTGCCTGGAAGCATAAACACACTCTTGATAACCCATGTCACCTCACCAGTGTTGTTAGTTGGGTTACAAGTGTTACAGGTGTAGAAATGTTGTCAGTCTGTGTGTGGAAGCATAAACACACCCTTCACCAGTGTTGTTAGCTGGGTTATTAGTGTTACAGGTGTAGAAATGTTGTCAGTCTGTGTGTGGAAGCATAAACACACCCTTCACTAGTATTATTAGCTGGGTTATTAGTGTCAAAGGTGTAGAAATGTTGTCAATCTGTGTGTGGAAGCATAAACACACTCTTGATAACTCATGTCACCTCACCAGTATTATTAGCTGAGTTATTAGTGTCAAAAGTGTAGAAATGTTGTCAGTCTGTGTGTGGAAGCATAAACACACCCTTGATAACCCCTGTCTGGAACTCCCTGCCTGCTTCTATATTTCCATCTTCCTACGACTTGACTTCTTTTAAGAGAGGTGTTGACACATTTGTCCATGAATTTTGACTGATTATTTTCATTCCTTTATGGAGACTACAATTCAAGTGGGCCTTTTTTATCCTAATATTCACTGTTTTGCCCTTGGTAGTTCTCCATCTTGCATAAAAAAAATAAAGTCGCCTCCCTAGTGTTATTAATTGGGTTCTTACAAGTGTTTCCTATGTACAGATTAATGTGCAGAGCTGGGTGGGACTAATGTCTCTCAGGTGGGAGGGACTTTGACTGATGTACTTTGCCACTGGATCTCCTGTGACTGCGACTTTGCACCCTTATTTTTTGTCTCCCCAGTGTGACTTGCATTTGTGTCCCCAGTGTGAGTTGCATTTGTGTCTCCCCAGTGAGTTGCATTTGTGTCTCCCCAGTGTGAGTTGCATTTGTGTCCCCAGTGTGAGTTGCATTTGTGTCCCCAGTGTGAGTTGCATTTGTGTCTCCCCAGTGAGTTGCATTTGTGTCTCCCCAGTGTGAGTTGCATTTGTGTCCCCAGTGTGAGTTGCATTTGTGTCCCCAGTGTGACTTGCATTTGTGTCTCCCCAGTGTGACTTGCATTTGTGTCTCCCCAGTGTGACTTGCATTTGTGTCTCCCCAGTGTGAGTTGCATTTGTGTCTCCCCAGTGTGACTTGCATTTGTGTCTCCCCAGTGTGACTTGCATTTGTGTCTCCCCAGTGTGAGTTGCATTTCTGTCTCCCCCTGTGTGACTTGTATTTCTGTCTCCCCAGTGTGACTTGCATTTGTCTCCCCAGTGTGAGTTGCATTTGTGTCTCCCCAGTGTGAGTTGCATTTGTGTCTCCCCAGTGTGAGTTGCATTTGTGTCTCCCCAGTGTGACTTGCCTCTTGTGACTTTGTGACTGCAACTTGTTTCCCCAGTGTGACTCCAATAAATTGCAAAGTAAACTTCAGCGTGAAAACAAAGACATGTTTTATAAGGGTGAGATGCACATACAGGGGAGTTTCTATACCCCCTGGGGGCGCTAGGCAAGAAGGACCATGGTGTCCCTGGCCCGGAATGATGATAAATGAAGTTCAGGACAACGGATCAGTAATACATAATTTATTAAAGAATTAACATATAAGATAAATGATAAATAACAGAAACTCAGTGCAGACTTTCCACACACAATATGAATGACACAAAACAAACATGACCAAAATGTACAAAATTTTGAATATTCTAAAATGCAACTGAGCTTAAAAAAAAAAAAAAAAAAGAAACAAGGGATTGAAGTATAAAGGAAGAAGTGCAACACCTTGGTCTTATATCCATAGTCCACTTATTGTGCAGTGTTTTCTGCTATGCTAAAATGCAACTCAACTAAAAATATATCACTATATCAATATCAGCAATCCCTTGGGGCCCCCACCATCCTGGGGCGCCCCCCAGCACCCGCCCCCACCAGCCCGGGGCCCCAGGCAGCTGCCTATGTTGGCTACCTCATTGCAATGCCTCTGTGCACATATTTAGTATCTTTTATTCTTTTCTAGCTAAAACACAGCCTAAACTAATATCAACAGGTCCTCCTCTTCCTCCTCCTCCTAGCCCATCTTCTCCAGCCACGGCAATTTCTTTAAAAAATTTGTCTTTGTTCTTGTTGAGAGTGTACATTACAGGGTTGGAGTGGGGCTCATAGTGGCCTGTCTCCATATCTGCTTTAATACAGTTGAATTTGTGCACACTTTCTGCTGCTACAATCTCTTCACTCAGGCTGTTCCAGATGTCCACCATCCTATGTGGGAAACCAAACTTTATAATGTTCCTCAAGCTGACTCTTCACAAGCTTCTTAGAGTGTCCTCTCATCTGTCTATCTTCATCTTCTGTCAGTGATACCAGGCCTTGTATGTTGAAGCAAATAGCCCATTTATGTGTCTTTCTGGGGTCAGAGTGTTTTGTATAACCACTCCCAGGTCTTTCCCTTCACTCCTCTTCATTATAATCTCTCCTCCCATTTTGCATTCCCACATAGGTCTTCTATTACTTTCACCCATTTCCATCACATGGCATTTCTTAGCATTAAATTCTTATATCTACTTTTGGCTCCACTCCCTGATCTTGCCAATATCTCCTTGCAGGTCCATACAGTCTTCATTGCTCCTTATTACTCTCAAGAGTTTTGCATCATCTACAAAGAAATTTATGTAGCTACTCAAGCCCTCCTGTACAGCATTAACCCATTCAGTGCTATGACGTGTTCCCATATTCATTCTGCTTAATATTTGATGATTTTATACAGCTTCAGAAACTTATGTTGGGGATTAATATAGTGAAGACTCTGGCCATTAATCTTCTGACCTCAATAGACCCTTCCTAATGTCAGTAATATCATCTAATCACACCCAAACTCAAGGTAAAAATACGTCCCAGTACTGCAGGGGTTAATGTAAGCAGGTGTGGTCACTACTTATGACTGATAGGAAAGGTGCCATACTTGTGCTGATTCTGTCCTGAATAGTGGTACCAGATAGCAGGAGATACCACATTATGACAGAGAGAGAGAGAGAGAGAGAGAGAGGGTAGGGGGCAATGAACTGTTGAATATTCAGGGAAGGGTCGGAAAGATAAAGACAAAAGATAAGATAAGAAAGACAGACATAATCACTGATGCTAACAAATTGACACTTTTCTAAGATCTGTGTTCACTCCCACCACAGTTTTCAAAGGCCACAAATTGATTGAGTGTGCAAGGATGTGTTCTCAGGACTTTTGAGGATGAGAACTAAAAGAAACTATAAAATATGTTTGAATCTTTGCTTTGTCAGTGTGTGTGTGTGTGTGTGTGTATTTACCTAGTTGTATTTACCTAGTTGTAGTTTTACAGGGCCTGGGCTTTATGCTCGTGTGGCCCCGTCTCCATATCTACACTTATCCAATCTTACTTTAAAAGTATGCACACTCGTTGCAGACACTACTTCTTCATTTAAACTGTTCCACATCTCAATACATCTCTGCGGGAAACTATATTTTTTAATATCTCTCAGACACCTTCCTTTTCTCAGCTTTTTACTATGCGATCTTGTGCTTCGGATGTCATATTCTTCTCTCAGGATCAGTTTCTCATTATCCACTTGGTCCATTCCATTGATCAATTTATAGACTTGTATCAGGTCTCCTCTCTCCCTTCCTTGTTCCAGGGTTGGTAGATCCATAGCCTTTAGTCTCTCCTCATATGTCATCCCTTCAAATTCTGGAACCATTCTTGTAGCCATTTTTTGTAGCCTCTCCAATTTTCTTATGTGTTTCTTTTTATGAGGGGTCCAACACTACTCCTGCATATTCCAATCTGGGTCTTATTATAGTGCTTATCAATTTCTTCATCATTTCTTTGTCCATGTAGTGAAATGCTACTCCAATATTCCTTAGCAAATTATATGTTTCTCTAAAAATTCTATCAATATGGCTTACTGGTTGATTGTTTTCTTCCATCGTCACTCCTAAGTCCTTTTCCTTTTTAACTTTCTCCAGTTCTACTCCATCTCCCATCTTATAGATTCCCACAGGTCGTCTTTCACTCTTTCCCATTTCCATGACATGGCTTTTGTTCACATTGAATTCCATTTCCCACTTCTTACTCCATTCCCAGATCTTATTTAGGTCTTCTTGCAGTATTTCACAATCTTCCTTTTGCTTTATAACTCTGCACAGTTTCGTATCATCTGCAAACAGATTTATGTAGCTGTTCACTCCTTCTGGCATGTCATTAATATAAATGAGGAAAAGTATTGGTGCCAATACTGACCCCTGTGGCACTCCGCTTTCTACTGCTCTCCACTTGGACTTCATATCTTTAACTACCGTCCTTATTTCTCTCCCCTCAAATAACTTTCTATCCATCTCAATGTGCTTCCTTTTAAGCCACCCTTCTCCTCTAACTTCCATAGTAATCTTGCATGTGGCACTTTGTCAAACGCCTTTTTTAAATCCAAGTAGATGCAGTCAACCCATCCCTCTCTCTCTTGTACTCTATCAACTATTCTAGAATAGAAACTCAATAAATTAGTTACACAAGACTGTCTTTTTCTAAAACCAAATTGGCTATTTGACATTACTTTGTTGTCTTCAAGGAACTCGATCCATTGTTTCTTTATTATTCTTTCACACATCTTGCATATTACACTAGTTAGTGATACCGGTCTGTAATTTAAAGGTTCTTCCTTCCTTCCGCTCTTATATATGGGAACCACCTCAGCTCTTTTCCATTCTACTGGTACTGTTCCATTTTCTATTGAGCATTTTATGATGTATATAGGACTTGCTAGTTCTTCCCTACATTCTTTCAGTATTCTGCCTGAGACTTCATCTGGTCCCATTGCCTTCTCTTCATCCAGTTCCTTCATTAACTCTTTTATTTCAAGCTTGGTTACTTGGTTACTTGTGTGTGTGTGTGGCATACAGTATACAGATGGCTTTAAAAAGATTAGGTAAGACTTAAAAGGCTTATAAGATTAGATCGTTATATAGATAAGGAAGACACACATAGTTATTGATATATTACTCCAAAAAACTGCCACTTTTCTCTCACCACCACAAATTTCCAAGGCCAGAGCGATGATGAATTGAGTTTGCATGGATGTTTCTCCAAATGCAAGAGTTAACCTTCCTCCTCTCACCCTTACTCTGTCCACCTCTCTAATGCAAGTCAACCAGTACTCCCAACCATTCAACCTTACTCTGTCCACCTCTCTAATGCAGGAGTTAACCAGTGCTGCCAACCATTCACCCTTGCTCTGTCCACCTCTCTAATGCAGGAGGTAACCAGTACTTCTTCTCCCTCTCACCCTTACTCTGTCCACCTGTCTAATGCAAGAGTTAACCAGTATTCCCAACCATTCACCATTACTCTGTCCACCTGTCTAATGCAGGAGGTAACCAGTACTCTCAATCATTCACCCTTTCTCTGGCACACTCGAATTCCCTGCCTGCTTGTTGAACCCTCCCTGTAACTAGAAAACTCCCTTCCTGCTTGTTGAACCCTCCCTGTAATTTGACAACTCTCTGCCTGCTTGTTAGTCTCATATTTTCAAACACTGTGCGCTTCACCTCCACTATTTCAAAAGGCTTTATTTAAATTTACATGTGTTTTTAAGGTGTTTTTTGTGGTTCTGGAGGCAGAGTGACAAGATTACTGAATTATCAATTGGAGAAACACTCTTGAAAACTCTGCCAATCATCTCTTTGAGCTTGGAATATAGTCATGGTGAAAGAATAAAGCATTTTTTAAGCAAGTTTTTATGGTTTTAGAGGCAGATTGACAGGATTCCTACATTATTGAATGGAGAAACACTCTTGAAAACCCTGCTAATCATCTCTGTGGCTTTGGAAAAAGGTCATATTGAGAGAATAAAGTGTTCTTAAGCAAATTTTTATGGTTTTAGAGGCAAATTGACAAGATTCCTACATTATTAAATGGAGAAATATTTTTTAAAATCCACTAATCATCTCTATGGCCTTCAAAAACAGTCTTGGTGAGAGAATCAAGCATCTTTAAGTAAGATTTCTCCATTATTAACTTGAGAAACACTCTTAAAAACCCTGCTAATCATCTCCGTGGCCTTGGAAAATGGTCGTGGTGAGAGAATAAAGGATTTGTAAGCAAGTTTTTTGGTTCTAGAGGCAGATTGACAAGGTTCCTACATTATTAACTTGAGAAACACTTTTTTCTCTGTGGCCTTGGAAAATGGTCATGGTGAGAGAACAAAGTGTTTTAAGCAAGTTTTTTTTGGTTCTAGAGGCAGAGTGACAAGAATCCTATATTATTAACTTGAGAAACACTCTTGAAAACCTCACTAGTCATCTCTGTGACCTTGGAAAACAGTTGTAGTGAGAGAGCAAAGTGTTTCTGAATGCAAACCTTAGTCCCTTCTGTCACTCCCTGCCTGCCTGTGTGTTTCCTCCTGCTTCTGACTGGGACTGCCTCAACACACCAGAGTGATGGTAGATTGGGTCAGGTCAGGTCAGGTCAGAGTGATGGTAGATTGCAGTTTTGTTGATGCAATCTAACCTAACACTTCTTTCCCTTCTTCCCTTCCCTTCCCTTCTCCCCTTCTCCCATTGCCTCCCCTACTTCCTTCCTCTCCCCGTCTCTCCCCTTCTCCCCCTCTCCCTTTCCCTCTCCTTCTCTCCTTCCATTCTTCCCTTTCCTCTCCTTTCTTTCCCCCATTCTCTCCTTCCCTCCCCTTTTCCTTTCCTCTTCCCTTCTCTTCTCCCCTTCCCTCTCCTCTCTTTCTCCCATTCTCTCCTTCCTCTCCCCTTCTCTTCTTCCCTTCCCTCCCCTGCTCCCTCCCTCCCCCCGACAGAGTTCTCCCTGGAGCACAGCCGCACCCCTGAGATCCAGAAGTGTATGAAGTACATCGATGGCAAGTGTCAGGAGCGCTCGCTGAACCAGGAGCTCATCTACTACGTGGTGTTCGCCATTGTCAAGATAAAGAAGATCAACACACAGGCTCACAAAGGGTAGGAGAGAGAGAGAGAGAGAGAGAGAGAGAGAGAGAGAGAGAGAGAGAGAGAGAGAGAGTGTGATTGGTTAATGGTTTTATTGTTGTTAGAGTAGACAACAAGGAGGAGGTCAGAGCATACCATCTTCCTTCCTAAATATGGGACATATGCAAGGGGCAGGTACTGAAGGGAAAAGATATTGCAGTGGAAGAGCCTACATATACACACACTGTTCAATTAATATTCAACTTACACACACACTTTAAGGAAATGATCAGTGAGCAGAGTGAAAGGTTTGAAAGGGAATGGGAACTGAAGAAAACACAATGGACTGAGTCGAGGGAAGCAGAGATGGTTGGATTACAAGAAATAATTAAAGATCAGTTGAAGGAAGACAAAAAAGAAAGGTCCAAGGAACTGGTTAATGTTATGAAGAATAAGGAAACATTGATAAGAGAAATAGCAGAAAAGAAGAAGAGTGTGTTAATATTTGGGATGAAAGAACAAAATATAACATATAAGCCTAAGAGAATTAAGGAAGAATTAAAACGGTAAGAGATCTGTTCAAAAATCTAAATGATGATGAAAAAAGACCTACAAGAAGAAGTGGAAGAGATCCATAGACTGGGTCCGTATAAGGAGGGAGTGAGCAGACCGATTAAAGTAGTACTGAAGTCACAACAATCTGGAGGATATCCTATATAGAACATCAAAGTTAAGAGAGATAGAAGGTTGTAAAGAGGTGTTTGTGAGAAAGAATAGAAATGAGGAAGAGAGGAGAAGATATAAGGAATTGGTGGAAGAGGCGAGAAGGAAAAATGATGAGCGGTCTGAGGAGGAAAGAGAAAAGTTTTTTTGGAGAGTTATAGGAGAGAGAGTCAGAAAGTGGTATGTGGAAAGAAGGAATGCGGAGGAACCCCTAGAGGAGCAGTGGGTGGACCGTAATGTATACTAATATAGATGGGATACTGTCAAGTAGATTGGAATTGCAAGACTATATGATAGTGGAGAAGCCTGATATAGTGTGTTTGACTGAGACAAAATTGCATGAAAAAACAAAGGTAAATTTGGATAATAAATATAATATATGGAGAAAGGATAGAGAGTAAAGGTGGAGGAGGAGTTATGATTATGACGAAGAAAGAAATAAATGTGGATAAGGTTTGGTATGGGAAGAACAATGCAGAAGTGATAAGCATAAGGATAAAAAGTGATGGAAAAGAATTAATAATCATGGTGACCTATGTACCTCCTAAAACAAATTCTTGGACATTAAGGAATACGACAATATGATCAAGGATACTTTACAGAGTTTGGAAAGTGTATTATCTGGAAAAAGAAAGGTGATACTAGTAGGAGATTTTAATTGTAAGGAGGTGGATTGGGAAAATCTAGTAAGTGGTGTTGGAGAGGAAGCATGGGAGAGAGATTTCTTAATCTAATGATGGAAAATATGATGGAACAGAGGGTGAAGGAAAATACTAGATATAGAGGAGATGATGAACCGGCTAGACTGGATTTGGTGTTAACAAGAGAAGTGTACCTATGTGGAGATATACAATACAAATGTCCTTTGGGAAAGAGTGATCATGTGGTTATGGAAATGCAGATAGCAACAACACAGCGAAGGAAGGACGAGACATACAGGAGTGGTAGATTGAATTATAGAAAGATGGACACAGAAAGTTTGAAAAATTATTTCAGAAAATTAGATTGGGAGGAGATGTTACAAATCAGAGAAGTGCAAAAAAATATGAGATTTTTATGAAATATTATAAAGAAGGAGTTATGAAATTTGTACCAAAGTATAAACCGAGAGAGGAAGGAAGAAAGGATTGGTTTAATGCAACTTGTGTTAAGGCTAAGGAAAAGAGAGATGTGGCTTGGAAAAGATGGAAAAGAGCAGGAATATACTAAATAAGGAGAATTATAGAGTGGCGAGAAATGAGTATGTGAGGGTAAGGAGGGAGGAAGAAAGAAAATTTGAAAAAGATATTGTAGACAAGAGTAAGGAACATCCAAAATTGTTTTACAGGTTCATAAATGGTAAACTTAAAAGAGAGAGTCCATTGAAAGATTAAAAGGAGAGCAAGGGATAGTAGATGACCCTAAGAATATAGCGGAATTGCTAAATAATAGGTTTCAGCAAGTATTTACTAAAGAAACAATGTTTGTAAAGCCTCAGAATGTACAAGGAAATGTGCACATGGATGACATTAAGATACCTAAAAGGAGTTATATAAAATGTTGGAGGAACTTAAAGATGATAAAGCGATGGGACCAGATGAAGTTTCAGGAAAATTATTGAAGGAATGTAGAGAAGAATTGATTGATCCATTATATGATATTATAAGGTGCTCATTAGAAACAGGGAAGTACCAGTAGAGTGGAAAAGAGCTGAAGTGGTGCCCATTTATAAGGGAGGCAGTAAGGAAGAGCCTCTTAACTATAGACCTGTGTCTCTAACAAGTGTGGTCGGTAAGATTTGTGAGAGGGTGATAAAGAAATATTGGATACGGTTCCTGGAGGATCATAAGTTATTATCGGATCATCAATTTGGCTTTAGGAAAGGGAGGTCATGTGTAACAAATCTACTGAGCTTTTATTCAAGAGTGGTTGACAAAATACAAGAGAGAGAGGATGGATGGACTGTGTATATTTGGATTTAAAGAAAGCTTTTGACAAGGTACCTCACATGAGACTGCTATGGAAATTAGAGATTTATGGAGGACTGAAAGGAAAAGTGTTAAAGTGGATGGAAAACTACTTGAGATGGAGGGAGATGAGAACGGTAATAAGGGATGCAAAGTCGGACTGGTTGGTGGTGGAGAGTGGAGTCCCACAAGGCTCAGTGCTGGCACCAATACTTTTCCTTGTATATATTAATGACATGCCAGAGGGAGTAAACAGTTATATTAATTTGTTTGCGGATGATGCGAAGTTGTGTAGGTGTGTGAAGAGTGAAGAAGATTGTGAAATTTTACAGGCAGATCTGGATAAGATTTGGGAGTGGAGCAAGAGGTGGGAAATGGAATTTAATCTGAGCAAAAGTCATGTGATGGAGATGGGGAAGAGTGGAAGACGGCCAAGAGGGTCATATAAGATGGGTGAAGAAGTAGTGTTGAAAAAGGTGGAAAAGGAAAAGGATTTGGGAGTGATAATACAAGACCATGGGCAGTTTGAGGCTCATATTGATAAGATGTTTGGAGAAACGTATAATTTGATAAAAATATTGGATTAGCCTTCCATTATATGGATAAAGATATGATGAAGAAATTAATTAGTATGGTAATTAGACCAAGATTGGAATATGCTGGAGTGGTTTGGTCCCCTTATAAAAAGAAGCATATAAGGAAGTTGGAGAGATTGCAGAGAATGGCAACAAAAATGGTTCCGGAATTGGCAGAAATGACCTATGAGGAGAGATTAAAAGAAATGAATTTGCTTACCTTGGAACAAAGAAGAGAAAGAGGAGATTTAATACAGGTTTATAAACTGTTGAACGGACTGGATGAAGTGGATAATGAGCAAATGATGTTGAGAGAAGAAAACTTAAATAGAACTACAAGATCGCATAGTAAAAAGATAGCCAAGGGAATATGCTTGAAGGATGTGAAGAAATATAGTTTCCCACAAAGATGTGTGGAGGTGTGGAATGGTTTGAGTGAGGAGGTGGTGTCAGCAGTGTGCATAGTTTTAAAGGAAAGTTGGATGTGTGTAGATATGGAGACAGGGCCACACGAGTATGATACCCAGGCCCTGTAAAATTACAACTAGGTGAATACACACACACACACACGTTGCATTATCATCTGGGGGCAAACTTTGGGTATTCCTGAAGGACAGTCTTGAGAATGTGAGGGTTGAGGAGCCAACAGGTGAGCTGTGTGTCTGAACTCAGCAATGCAGGGCCAATGCTGAACACAGTGCTGCAGTGTGTGTCCTCTAGGAGCTGCACACAGTGTACAGCTCACCGCAGGGAAGTGGCTCACCTCCCAGTAAGACTTACAGCCCACCCTGAGCCTCATGGCCATGACATCCTGAGAAGTGCCTTGCCTCCCATAAGTGTGTCTCCTTCCCATCCACTACTGTTTAGCACCCCTTCCTTCCCTTCCACTACTGTTTATCCACCCTTCTCTCCCATCCACTACTGTTTATCACCCCTTCTCTCCCATCCACTACTGTTTATCACCCCTTCTCTCCCATCCACTACTTCATTCTCCCATCCACTACTGTTTATCACCCCTTCTCTCCCATCCATTACTGTTTAGCACCCTTCTCCCTTCCACTACTGTTTATCACCCCCTCTCCTCCCCTCCCTTACTTAGTATACCATTTATTGCCCTCTCACTATCATTTCTCACCTTCTTCCTTCACCTCCTACCATATTTCACCCCCCTGTCTTCTCTCCCCTCCATAGACTCAACCCCTTTGTCTTCCCTCCCCTCCATAGACTCACTCCCTTGCCTGTCCCCCTGCAGGTTCTCGGAGGTGCTGGGGCAGTGCTTGACGCAGATCTGGGGTTCCGACAGCTACGGGCGGAGGTGGAGGCCAAGCGGAGGGAGACATATGACCCAGCTAACCCTCAGCACGAAGAGAAGCTCAAGGCATTGTGGGAACTCATGATGCCGGACACACAGCTGGAGGTGAGCCTGGCCTGACTTGACGTGGGATAGTCTGGGTGTTTTTTTTTTTTTTTTTTTGATGGGTTTAAAGGGTAAAAAAAATGTGTTATCCTGATTTGGTGTATTCTGAGCTTCTTTTCTTATGTTTGTTGGGGTAAAAGGATAAAAAAAATGTGTTATCCTGGCTTGGGATAGTCTGGGTGTTTTTTTGTTTGTTTGATGGGTTTAAAGGGTAAAAAAATGTGTTATCCTGATTTGGTGTATTCTGAGCTTGTTATCCTTATGTTTGATGGGGTAAAAGGATAAAAAATGTGTTATCCTGGCTGTTTTTGTGTTTGATGGGATATGGGTAAAAAATATATGTTATCCTGATTTGGTGTATTCTGAGCTTCTTTTTTTGTTTGATGGGGTAAAAGGATAAAAAATTGTGTTATCCTGGCTTGGGATAGTCTGGGTTTTTTTGTTTGTTTGATGGGTTTAAAGGGTAAAAAAATGTGTTATCCTGATTTGGTGTATTCTGAGCTTCTTTTCTTATGTTTGATGGGGTAAAAGGATAAAAAAAATGTGTTATCCTGGCTTGGGATAGTCTGGGTGTTTTTTTTTTTTCTTGTTTTTGTTTGATGGGTTTAAAGGGTAAAAAAATGTGTTATCCTGACTTGGCATATTGAGCTTCTTTTTTTGTTTGTTGGGGTAAAAGGATAAAAAAAATGTGTTATCCTGACTTGGCTTTTTTTTTTTTTTTTTTTTGATGGGTTTAAAGGGTAAAAAAATGTGTTATCCAGACTTGGCATATTTTGAGCTTCTTTTTTATGTTTGTTGAGATAAAAAGATAAAAAAATGTGTTATCCTGGCTTGGGATAGTCTGGCTGGTTTTTTGTGTTTGATGGGTTTAAAGGGTAAAAAAATGTGTTATCCTGAATTCTGAGGTTTGAAAAAGGATGTGTTATCCTGATTTGGGATAATCTGGCTGGTTTTTTGTGTTTGATGGGTTTAAAGGGTAAAAAAAATGTGTTATCCTGACTTGGCATATTCTTTTTTTTTATGTTTGATGAGATAAAAGGATAAAAGAAAGTGTTATCCTGATTTGGGATAATCTGGCTTGTTTTTTATGTTTGATGGGTTTAAAGGATAAAAAAAGTGTTATCCTGACTTGTCATATTCTGAGCTTCTTTTTTTAATGTTTGATGGGTTTAAAGGATAAAAAATGTGTTATCCTGACTTGGGATAATCTGGCTTATTTCTGTATGTTTGATGGGATAAAAAAAAATGTGTTATCGTGACTTAGCGTATTCTGAGTTTGTTTTTATGTTTGATGGGTTAAAAGGATAAAAAAAATGTTATCCTGACTTGGGATAATCTGAGTTTTTTTTTTATGTTTGATGGGTTGAAAGGATAAAAAAATTAGTTATCCTGACTTGGTATAATTTGAGTTAATGTTTGACTTAAAAGGATATAAAAGTGTTATCCTGATTTTGTTTTTTTGTTTTGTTTGATGGGTTAAAAGGATAAAAAAATATGTTATCCTGATTTGACATATTCTGAGCTTGTTTTTCATGTTTGATGGGTTAAAAGGATGAAAAAAAATATTATCCTTATTTGGGATAATCTGACTTTTTTTATGGGTTGAAAGGCATAAAAAAGAGTGTTATCCTGACTTGATACAATCTGAGGTTCGTTTTTTTTGTTTAATGGGTTGAAGAGGATAAAAGAAAGTGTTATCCTGACTTAGCATATTCTGAGTTTTTTTTTTCATGTTTGGTCAGTTAAAAGATAAGAAAGGAAAGTTTGAAGAGTTATCCTCACCTGACTTGACCTCTTGACCTGGGATAACCTGATTTCTTTTGATGTTTGATGGGTTAAGAGGCCACAAAAAAGTTTTATTCTGACCTGATCTTATCTGGGATAATTTGACTGTCTTTTTTCATGTAAGATGGTTTAATCCCTTCATTGGATGTGGACCAGGGCATCTTTCCATCTATTCTGGTCACTATTTGATGATTTTTTATCAGAAACTCATGGTGAAGACTATATTAAACTAATGTCATGGTGTTAACTGGGGTCTCCATATTCATTCTGGTTACTATTTGATGAATTTTAATACAGCTTCAGAAACTCAGGTAGGGGATTAGAATAGTGAAGACTGTGGCCATTAATCTTCTGACCTCCATAGACCCTTCCTAATGTCAATAAAATGGTGTTATTGTAGCCTAACTATCTTAAAATGCCCTAGAAACATGTCAAACAATCTTGAAATGCCCTAAAAAGCATAAATCTCCATATTCATTGTTCACTATTTGATGATTGTTTGTGCAGCTTCAGAAACTCATGTGGGGGATCAGAATAGTGAAGACTGTGGTCATTAATCATGTGACCTACATAGACCCTTCCTAATGTCAATAAAATGGTGTTATTGTAGCCAAACTGTCTTAAAATGCTTAGAAACATGGCAAACAGTCTTGAAATGGCCTAAAAAAACATGAGTCTCCATATTCATTCTGGTTACTCTTTGGTGACTATCAGAAACTCATGTGGGGAATTAGAATAGTAAATACTGTGGCTGTTAATTTTCCGAACTCCATAGACCCTTCCTAATGTCAATGAAATGGTGTAATCGTACACAAAACTCAAGGTAAAAAATCCGTCCCAGTACTGAAGGGGTTAAGGCTGATAAAAGAAAGTGTTATCCTGACCTGACCTGACCTGGCATAATGTGAGCTTTTTTTTTTTAACATAAGATGGTATAAAGAGGCAAAAAGGAAAGGGTAGAAATGTTACGCTGACCTGACGCCACTCACACCTGACCTGACCTGGCACAATCTGACCTTCTTTTTCATGTACAATGGTCAAAGGAGGACAAAGATCACTCCACTAATTACTTGGCTCCACTCAGAATAAGACCCATTTATTACAACTCTCTGCTGTCTTTCACCTAACCATGACTTGATCCAGTCTTACATTTTTCCCTCCATTAAAAAAAGAAGACAAAGATCACTCCACTAATCACTTGGCTCCACTCAGAATAAGAGCTATTTATTACAACTCCCTGTCGTGTTTTACCTAACCATGACTTAATCCAGCCTAATATTTTTTCCCTCTATTTAAAAAGAGGACAAAGATCGCTCCACTAATTACTTGGCTTCACTCAGAGTAAGAGCCATTTATTGCAACTCCCTCCCACCCTTCACTTAACTATGACTTGATCCAGCTTTACATTTTTCCCTCTATTGAAAAGAGGACAAAGATCACTCCACTAATCACATCACCTCACTAATCACTTGGCTCCACTCAAAATAAGAGTCATTTATTACAACTCCCTCCCACTCTTCACCTAACCATGACTTGATCCAGCTTTACATTTTTCCCTCTATTGAAAAGAGGACAAAGATCACTCCACTAATCACTTGGATCCACTCAGAATAAGAGCCATTTATTACAACTCCCTGTCGTTGTTTCACCTAACCATGACTTGATCCAGCCTTACATTTTTCCCTCTATTCCATGCGTCTTAACCTTTGTCAAGAGCCTCTAAAGTACCTTATCAAACACTTTGCTAAAATCTTGATATACAATGTCATAACTATCACCATTATCTGCTGCCTCATAAACCTTGCTATGAAAATTCAGCCAGTTTGTAAGGCAAGATTTTCCCTTTGTTAAGCCATGACGAAGTGATTAGCCCCTTCAATACCATGATGTGTTTCCATATTCATTCGGGTCACTATTTGATGATTTTATACAGCTTCAGAAACTCATGGGGGAGAGGGGGGACTGAAATAGTGAAGACTGTGGCCATTGATCTTCTGACATCTATAGACCCTTTGTAATGTCAATGAAATGGTCTAATGGTACACAAATCTCAAGGTAAAAATGTGTCGGGGTATTAAAATAGTGAAGACTGTGGCCATTAATCTTCTGACCTCCATAGACCCTTTGTAATGTCAATGAAATGGTCTAATGGTACACAAATCTCAAGGTAAAAATGTGTCCTGGTACTACTACTGTGTTTGTCTAGATGCTCCCTAATGTTTGTCACTATCACTGATGCTAGTAACTTCTGTACAATCAAGGTTAAGCTGGCATTATAATTACACCTTAGAGTTTTATCTCCTTTCTTAACCCTTTCAATACCAGGACATGTTTTCATATATATTCTGCTTACTATTTGGTGATTATAAACAGCTTCAGAAACTTGTGTGGGGATTGAAATACTGAAGACATTGGCCATTAATCATCTGACTTTCATAACTCCTTCCTAATATAAATAAAATCATGTAACCTTATTCAAAACTCAAGGCAAAAAATGCATCCCAGTACTGAAGGGGTCAAATATAGAACAACACTGGCTTGCCTCCACATTATCAGTACCTCACCAGACTTTAGTGACATCCTGAAGACTGATGCTAAAGGCTCCCTGACCACCTCCTTGCACTCCTTAACCCGTTCAATACCAGGACGTGCTTTCATATTCATTCTGGTTACTATTTGGGGATTTTATACAGCTTCAGAAACTTATGTGGGAATTAAAATTGTGAAAACTGTGGCCTTTAATCTTCAGACCTCCATAGATCCTTCCTAATGCAAATAAAATTGTCTAATCGTACTAAAACTTCATGGTAAAAATGTGTCCCCGTCCTGAAGGGGTTAAGTTCTCTTGGGTATATTTCATCAGGTCCTGGTGACTTGAATTTCTTTGGTCTGTCTTGCAATGTATAGTATTTAAGTGTGTGGAATGACTGTATAACTTTAATTGATTGTTATTGTCAACGTTAATGTTTTTATGGGTTTCGGTACAGTTTGTTCTGTTGTTTGATTTGTGGATCAAAGATGTAGAGAGGTTTGTTGAGTAGTGTGTGGGCAGAATAAACCAGCAGCACCACCACCACCACCACCACCAGCAGCAGCACCACCACCACCACCACCACCACCAGTCATTTCAGTGGTCAGCCCAGCCCTCGTATTACATATCTATCTCTTGTTTTATTGTCTCCTTACTTGTGTGAATATCTGTCAGCTTCTCTCTCTCTCCTCTGCTCTTTTCTTCTCGTGGAAATAGAGACAAAATTAATAGTAAGTAAATAAATGACTTGGAAACATGTTCTGCTATTAATTCACTTGTAATATCAATGGTTTTCTTTTCTTCATTTCTCTTCATTGCTAAAAAAAATAAGTAAATAAATAGAATTGTCTATATATACCTTGATGATAATCACACACACACACACACACACACACACACACACACACACACACACACACACACACACACACACACACACACACACACACACCACATAGTGTAGTGGTTAGCACGCTCAGCTCACAACCGAGAGGGTCTTGGTTCGAGTCCCAGAAAGCAATGAGGCAAATAGGCAAGCCTCTTGATGTGTAGCCCTTTTTCACCTAGCAGTAAATAGGTACGGGATTTAACTCGAGGGGTTGTGGTCTCATTGTCCTCGTGTATGGAGTGTGTTGCGGTCTGTTAATGTGTAGGATGTGTTGAAGCAGCAGTAAATAGGAACGGGATGTACCTCGAGGGTTGTGGCCTCACTTTCCCGGGAACATATGTTACAATGATTGTTAAGTCTTTTTTATTAATATGCATCTTAATATACAGTACTTCTGCTTTTCCTTCCCCATATTCCACATAGTTTACCACCATCTCTTTCCTTGTCATTATCATGACTCCTCCTCCTCCTTTACCCGCTCTGTCTTTCCTCCATACATTATATCTGTGGAGTGTGTTGGGGTCTCAGTCCTACCCGAAGATCGGTCTCTGAGCTCTGAGCTCGCTCCATAATAGGGAAGACTGACTGGGTGACCAGGAGGCAACCATGAATACACACACACACACACACACACACACAGCGTAATGTAGTGGTTACACACTTGGTTCACAACTGAGAAGGCTCAGGTTGGAGTCTTGGGTATGGCAAACCTCTTAATGTTCCCCTGTTCACTGTTCATCTATAGCAGGAAATAGGTACGGATGTAACTCGAGAGGTTGTGACCTTGCTGTTCTGGTGTGTGGAGTGTGTTGTGGTCTCAGTCCTACCCGAAGATCAATCTATGAGCTCTGAGCTCACTACTTAATGGGGAAGACTGGCTGGGTGACCAGCAGGCAACCATGAGGAATTACAGTGACTACTGTTCCTTCATACAAAAGAGAAAAGAAAGGAGAGAGAGAGAGAGAGAGAGAGAGAGAGAGAGAGAGATGGAAAATGTAAAAACAAAGTGAAGGAAAGGAGGAAGAATAAGGGAAAAAGAGATGGAATGGAAACTTGAAAGAGAGAGAGAGAGAGAGAGAGAGAGAGAGAGAGAGAGAGAGAGAGAGAGAGATTAACCCCTTCAGTACTGGGACACATTTTTACAGAGATTCTGTGTACGATTAGACCATTTTATTGACATTAGGAAGAGTCTATGGAGGTCAAAAGATTAATGGCTACAGTCTCCACTATTCTAATCCCCCAGATAAGTTTCTGAAGCTGTATAAAATCACGAAATAGTCACCAGAATTAATATGGAAACATGTCCTGCTACTGAAGAGATGAAATATCAACATAACACTTTAACATTCCTTTTTTCTTATTCTTTTGTCTTAAACATCAATATTTTTAGACTTCTTATTTTCTTTATGTTCCTTAAAATATCAACACATCTTTGCAACATTCCTTTCCTCTCAATATCAACAAAACTAACATTTTTCTCATTTCTTTACCTTCCCTCACACATCAACACAACATTTTAATAACCCTGACTTGTCCAGTTTCCTTAACCCCTTCAGTACTGGGACACATTTTTACCTTGAGATTTGTGTACCATTGGACCATTTTATTGACATTAGGAAGTGTCTATGGAGGTCACAAGATTAATGGCTAAAGTCTTCACTATTTTAATCCCCACAAATTTCTGAATCTTTATAAAATCACCAAATAGTAACCAGAATGAATATGGAAATGAAGAGATTAACCCCTTCAGTACTGGGACACATTTTAACCTTAAGATCAGTGTACCATTTGACCATTTTATTGACATTAGGAAGTGTCTGTGGAGGTCAGAAGATTAATGGCCACAGTCTTCACTAGTTTAATTCTGAAGCTGTATAAAGTCACCAAACAGTCACCAGAGTGACATGTCCTGGCACTGAAGGGGTTATTGGTTACTTTTGCTCCTTCCAGGCCAGAGTGACCAAGCAGTGGCAGATGATTGGCTTCCAGGGAGACGACCCACAGACTGACTTCAGGGGGATGGGTGTCCTGGGCCTGGAGAACTTGCTGTGAGTGACTTTGTGTTTTGTGTTCACCTCTCCTCCTCTCTCCATGCTCTCTATGTTATTGACTCATTCTACTCTCTCTGCTCTCTCCTCTCTCTCTCTCTCTCTCTCTCTCTCTCTCTCTCTCTCTCTCTCTCTCTCTCTCTCTCTCTCTCTCTCTCTCTCTCTCTCTCTCTCTCTCTCTCTCTCTCTCTCTCTCTCTCAAATAGTTTTGTCTTTACTGTGTGTGTGTGTGGTAAGAAAGTGTGTGTGTGCATGTGTGTTTGATGAGCTTTGCATTTGTGTACTATGGTATTTAGTAAAGTGTGTGTGTGTGTGTGTGTGTGTGTGTGTGTGTGTGTGTGTGTGTGTGTGTGTGTGTGTGTGTGTGTGTGTGTGTGTGTGTGTGTGTGTGTGTGTGTGTGTATTTACCTATTTGTGTATTACAGGGCCCGAGCTAAGCTCTCTGTGTCCTGTCTCCTTGTCCATTCCTGTCATATCTCTCTTTCATCTGATTGACACACACCACGTCAACGACATCACTGCTCAGTTTATTCCACTTATCAATGCTACGATGCGGGAAACTGTATTTTCTCACGTCATTTAAACAGATGTCTTTTATTAGTTTTTTTTCCATGTCCTCGGAGATGATTACTTGTGGTCACCTTTATCAATTCTCTGTCCAATATGTCAATCTTGTTCACCAATTTATACATAGTTATCATGTCACCCATTGTTCTTCTCTCTTCTAATGTGGTCAACCGCAGCTTCCTCAGTCTTTCCTCATAGTCTAACTCCCTGAGTCCTGGTACCATCCTTGTTGCCAGCCTCTGTACCCTTTCTACCTTCTTCACATGTTTCTTCATGTGTGGTGACCAGACGCAAGCTGCATATTCTAGCTGGGGTCTTATTAAGGTACATAATATCTTCTTCATCATTCCTTCATCTAGGTAGTGGAATGCAAGGCCAATATTTTGAAGCATGTTGTATGTTTTCCAAAATATCTTGTTTGTGTTTCTCCGGTGACAAAGTGTTTTGCACGGTTACTTCTAAGTCTTTCTCCTCATTGGTCTCTTTAATTTTCTCATCACCCAGCCTGTAATCCCTGTTTGGTCTGTATCTACTTCTTCCCATTTTCATAACATGGGTCTTGTCTATATTAAATTCCATCTGCCACTCCTTACTCCACTCATATATTTTATCAAGATCTTCCTGTAACTTGTTACAATCTTCCACATTCTTTACTCTCCTCATAATTTTAGTATCGTCCGCAAACATGTTCATGTAACTGTCAATTCCTACTGGCATATCATTAACATAAATCAAAAACATGATGGGACCAAGCACTGACCCTTGTGGAACTCCACTGGTTACCTTCTTCCACTCGGACTTCCTTCCTCTCACCACTGTTCTCATTTCTCTTCCCACTAAGTAATTTTCCATCCATTTTGCTAGTTTATCATTTACTCCTCCAATCATCTTTAGTTTCCACATCAGTCTATTGTGTGGTACTTTATCAAAGGCCTTTCTCAAGTCCAGGTAGATAGCATCCACCCATCCCTCTCTATGTTGTAGTATGTCAGTCACTCTTGAATAAAAACATAATAAATTGGATACACACGATCTTCCTTTTCTGAAACCAAACTGCCTTTCACTCAGAATGTTTTCACTTTCTAGATACTCACTCCACTTAGCTTTAATTACTTCTTCACATACCCTGCACAATATACTAGTCAACGATACTGGTCTGTAATTTAACGATTCCATTCCACTTCCATTCTTATATATAGGCACAATGTCAGCTCTTTTCCACTCTATTCCTGTTCGTATGGAGGTTTCCACAATATCAAATATGGACTTCAACAATTGATCCTACATTCTTTCAGCAACCTCCCAGATATGCCATCAGGCCCCATTGATTTATCAATATCCAAATTGCTTATAATTTTCCTTACATCTTCTTTAGTAACCATGATGTCCTGCATTTGCTTTATTTCCGTAGGCCTTCCTCCCATAAAATGCTCCTCCTTTGTAAACACTTTGCAAAAGTTGTCGTTCAAAATTTCAGCTATCTCTCCAGCATCCTCATATACTTCTTCCCCATTTTTTACCTTTTCTATTGCCTCCCTTTTATTTAGTTTTCCATTTATGAATTTGTAAAACATTTTTGGGTCACTATCACAGTTTTCCACCACCCTCTGTTCATATTCCTTCTGTGCTGTTCTCCTTACTTCAACATATCTATTCCTTGCTGTTTTGTAGACTTCTCTTGATAATACATCACTGTTTTTCTTAAGTTTCTTCCATGCCTTTTCTTTGTTCTTTTTTGCTTCTTCACAATTTCTATTAAACCACTGCTTATTATTTAAAGTCCTCATTCTGTGATATGGCACAAACTTCTTCACAGCACAGTTATATAAATCCATAAATTTATCATATTTCAATTACATATCCACTTCCTGGTACACCACAGACCAGTCAATTTCATTAAAGAACTCTCTTATATGGTTGTAATTTGCCCTGACATAATTTAATTTTTCCTCCCTGTGTTCCACAATCTTATTCGTGCTTAATTCTGTATCCAGCTCAAAGCTTAGGACATCATGATCGCTTTTCCGCAAGGGACATTCATGTTCAATTTCCTCTTTTAGAGAGATGCCCCTGGTAAATACCAAATCCAACCTTGCTGCAACATCTTGTCCCCTGCACCTTGTTGGTGATCTCACCCACTGTGTCATCAAGTTATTTGTTGCTACCTTTAACAATTCCTCTGCCCACTCACCACCGTTCACCACTTTGTAGTCTTCCCACACTATTTCTTTACAATTAAAGTCTCCAACTATCATCACTCTATCCTTTCTGATGAGTTCTTGCTTCATTCTGTCTAGAGTATTTCTCATCACCATTTGGTACTGTTCATATTCCCAAGCACTGGTTCTGGGTGGTATGTATACTGTTATAATATTAATGTCCCTCTTGCCATCTGTTATAAGCATACTTATCACTTCCTCATTTCTCTTACTATAGTTCACCTCCTTCACTATCAGATCTTCCTTAGTAAGAACCATTATACCACCACCACCTTTATTTTTTCTATCATTTCTCCATACTTTGTAGTGTTTTACATCAAACCAATCTAGCTTTATTTCGAGCCTTAGCTTTGTTTCCACTACACACATTATGTCCGGTTCATTGTTTCTTAGGTAATCCATACATTCTAGCCTCTTAGACAGAAATCCATCTATATTCCTATATGTCACTTGAATTCCATTCCTAATCTTTCTTCCATGTTTCTGTCAGTGTACTGTCTATTCCGTCTGTTTTATCCACCACTTCTTCAGCCTCCCATTTCTCATCCTCCAAAAAAACTTGGTCTTTTCCTCCTCGGTTCTTTCCTCATTCTTCTCTCTCACTTCAGTTACAAGCTCTCTCATTTTCATTCTTTCCCCTGTGTCATATTTCTTCTTATGTAAATTGTTTTGGTTTCCTCATAGTCTTTAAG
This sequence comes from Portunus trituberculatus, assembly GCF_017591435.1. Lineage (NCBI taxonomy): Eukaryota > Metazoa > Arthropoda > Malacostraca > Decapoda > Portunidae > Portunus > Portunus trituberculatus. Next base: position 300,054 of record NC_059259.1, read on the forward strand.
TTTCCAGGCCCTCCTCAGTAAGGCCTCGGCTGCCACCTGTGTGTGTGTGTGTGTGTATTTACCTATTTGTGTACTACAGGGCCCGAGCTAAGCTCTCTGTGTGCTGTCTCCTTGTCCATTCCTGTCATATCTCTCTTTCATCTGATTGACACACACCACGTCAACGACATCACTGCTCAGTTTATTCCACTTATCAATGCTACGATGCGGGAAACTGTATTTTCTCTCGTCATTTAGACAGATGTCCTTTATTAGCTTTTTTCCATGTCCTCGGAGATGATTACTTGTGGTCACCTTTATCAACTCTCTATCCAGTATGTCAATCTTGTTCACCAATTTATACATAGTTATCATGTCTCCTCTTGTTCTTTCTTCTAATGTGGTCAGCCCCAGCTTCCTCAGTCTTTCCTCATAGTCTAACTCCCTGAGTCCTGGTACCATCCTTGTTGCCAGCCTTTGTACCCTTTCTACCTTCTTCACATTTTTCTTCATATGCGGTGACCAGACACAAGCTGCATATTCTAGCTGGGATCTTATTAAGGTACATAATATCTTCTTCATCATTCCTTCATCTAGGTAGTGGAATGCAAGGCCAATATTTTGAAGCATGTTGTATGTTTTCCAAAAAATCTTGTTAATGTGTTTCTCTGGTGACAAGGTGTTTTGCACGGTTACTCCTAAGTCTTTCTCCTCATTGGTCTCTTTAATTTTCTCATCACCCAGTCTGTAATCCCTGTTTGGTCTGTATCTACTTCTTCCCATTTTCATAACATGGGTCTTGTCAATATTAAATTCCATCTGCCACTCCTTACTCCACTCATATATTTTATCAAGATCTTCCTGTAACTTGTTACAATCTTCCACATTCTTTACTCTCCTCATAATTTTAGTATCGTCCGCGAACATGTTCATATAACTGTCAATTCCTACTGGCATATCATTAACATAAATCAAAAACATGATGGGACCCAGCACTGACCCTTGTGGAACTCCACTGGTTACCTTCTTCCACTCGGACTTCTTTCCTCTCACCACTGTGTGTGTGTGTGTGTGTATTTACCTAATTGTATTTACCTAATTGTAACATACGGAAAAGAGCTATGCTCGTGTTGTCCCGTCTCCATATCTATTAATGTCCAGCTTTTCTTAAAATCATGAATATTCCTTGCGTTGACCACTTCCACGTCTAAACTATTCCATGCTTCCACCCTTCTATGAGGAAGCTATATTTTTCACATCTCTCCTATAAGTGGCCATTTTAGTTTTTCCCATGCCCTCTCGACATTCTTCCATTCCACATACACAGATCTTCCCTATCCATTTTTCCATGCCAATCATCACTCTGTATATTGCTATCAGGTCTCCCCTTTCTCTTCTGTTTTCCAGGGTTGGAAGTTGCATTCTTTTCAGTCTGTCTTCATAAGTCAAATCTCTTAAGTCAGGCACCATTTTCGTTGCAGCCCTCTGTACTTTCTCTAGTTTCCTTATGTGTTTCTTTAAGTTCGGAGCCCACTGTATTGTTGCATATTCAAGCCTCGGTCTTATCATTGCAGTAATTATTTTCTTCATCATTTCTTCATCTAGATATCTGACGCCACTCTTATGTTCCTCAATAAGTTCAATACTTCTCCAATTATTTTGTTTATATGTCTCTCTGGCGATAGGTCATTGGTAATTGTCACCCCAAGGTCTTTTTCTTCATGACTGGTTTTATGTCTTCATTTCCTATCTTGTACATACTCCTGATTCTTCTTTCACTCTTGCCAAACTCTATTTTCTTGCATTTTGTCGTGTTGAACTCCATTTGCCATGTACAGCTCCATTTCCATATTCTGTCCAAGTCTTCCTGGAGTAGTTCGCAATCTTTGTCACATCTCACTTTTCTTAACAATTTTGCATCGTCTGCAAATAGGCTCACATAACTGGACACCCCATCCACCATGTCATTTATGTAGACTGCGAACATTACTGGTGCCAACACTGATCCCTGTGGAACTCCACTCTCCACCAATCCCCATTCTGATGGTCTGTCCTTAATTATTGTTCTCATTTCTCTTCCTACCAAAAGTCTTCCATCCATTTTAGTAAACTGCCATGCACTCCTCCTACCATTTCAAGTTTCCAGATCAGTCTCTGGTGTGGTACCTTATCAAAGGCCTTTTTTAAATCCAGATATATTCCATCAGCCCAACCATCTCTTTCCTGTATTACATCTATCACCCTCGAATAGTAACATATCAGGTTTGTCGTGCATGAACGCCCTTTCCTAAAACCAAATTGACACTCACAAAGTATGTCATTTTTCTCCAAGAAGTCTGTCCATCTAGTCTTCACCACCCTCTCACACATCTTAGCTACCACACTTGTAAGTGACACTGGTCTATAGTTCAATGGGTCTCTCTTGTTACCTGATTTATAGATTGGGACAATGTTAGCTCTTTTCCAGTCTTGGGGCACTACACCTTCCCTTAATGAGGCATCAATTACTTCACAAACTTTTTCTGCCAATTGCTCCTGCATTCTCTTAAAATCCATCCTGATACCCCATCAGGTCCCACAGCTTTTCTCACTTCTAAACTCCCCATCATGTTCTTGATCTCCTCCACCGTTACTTGAAACTCCTTCATAATCCCTTTCTGTTCCATTACCAGTGGTTTGTCAAAAGCAGTCTCCTTTGTGAATACCTTCCGAAAGCATCCATTCATAGCCTCTGCCATTTCCTGGGATCTTCACTGTATACTCCATTTACTTCTAAACTTTCAATACTTTCTCTATTTTTGATGTTGTTGTTCACATGTCTGTAAAAAAGCCTTGGTTGGTCTTTACATTTATCAATTATATCCTTTTCTTGTTTCTTTCTTTCTTCTCTTCTAATCAACACATATTCATTTCTTGCTCTTTTGTAACTTTCCACTGCTTAATCCGTCTTTTCCTTCTCCACCTCTTCCATGCATCCTCTTTTCTTGTTCTAGCCTTTTCACATCTATCGTTAAACCAGTCCTGCTTTCCAACTTCTCTATGTTGTCTTATTGGTACAAATTTTTCTCACCTTCTTTGTATATTTTTATAAATTCCTTCCACTTTTCATTTGCTCCTTAGCACTCTTGAATTTCATCCAATTTGTCTCTTGAAAGAATTTCTTTAGGTTTCCAAAATCTGTCTTGGCATAATTCCATCTTCCCACTTTATATTCTTCATTTCTTCTAGATTTCTCTTCGTCTATCACCTTGAACTCCAAAACTGCATGATCACTCTTTGCTAAAGGGCACTCCACCCTCATCTCCTCAATGACCATTGGCTCTGTACTAAAGACCAAGTCCAGTCTTGACGATGCTCCCTCTCCTCCAAACCTAGTATCTTCTTTGACCCACTGAGTTAACACATTTTCCATTGCCAGTGTCAATAGTGTATTTCCCCATGTTGTCTCTGATCCTTCCATTGACCAGTCCTCCCAACACACCTCTTTACAATTAAAATCTCCCATCATTATAGTTCGTTCACAGCCACCCAACATTTCTTCCAGACATGTTCCTGTATCACTTATCATTTCTTCATATTCCTGTACTGACCATGCATTTGTCTTAGGTGGTACGTACACCACTATGTAGTGCCTCTTTTTTCCTTCATTAGTTTCTGCTCTGATCTTTAGCACTTCTGCCTTTCCCATACCTTTTTCACTTGATCCACCTTTATATCTTTTTTAACCAGCAACATCACTCCTCCTCCCATCTTACCTACTCTATTTCTTTTCCAAACGTTATATTTCCCTTCTCCAACCTTCATCAGGTCTTCTCCCTCTCTCAGTTTTGTTTCAGTAAGACCCACAATATCTGGGTTCTTGTCCCTCAAGTAATCGTTGAGTTCTAAAATCCCCGATATCACTCCATTTATGTTGGAATACATTACATTTCGCTCATATGTAAGTTTCTTTAGTCCTTTCTTGCTGTACTTTTCTGGGTTATGAACCACTTCCTCAGTCTCATATCCAAGATTCTCCAGAAAAACTCTTTCTTCTCTTCTTCTGTCCTCTCTTCATTTTTTTCAAAGCCTCCTTTCTCAACTCATTTAACATTTCTCTTTCCTTTTCACCGAGATCTCTTCTCAACCAAATCTTCCTTGTTGTTTCCTGCTGGGCTAGCCTCCATGACTTCTCCACCAATTCATCTACATCCTTTTGTGACTTAAGTTTGATTCTTATTGGCCTCATACCTTCTCTTGTGAACTTTCCAATTCTATGGAAGTCCTCTATTTCTTGTACTAGGTCTTTTCCTCCTCTTGCACCACATTAATGATATTATTTATCACCTTTTTATGTTTTCTCTCTCTCCATTTTACTCGGTGTCTTATCCTCCTCCACACCAAATATCACCACACATCTCTTTTTGTCTACAGTTTCCCTCACCAATGTCTCATTTGACTTAATAACCTTCACCACTTTCTCAGCTATCTTCTCTTCTATGATCTGTTGATCTATAATTTCAGCAAGGCCCAAAGTTTTCTCCCTGACTCTTTGATTTCCTTTTCCAGACTTGCAACTTTGTAATTTACCTCCTTTCTTTCCACTTCCTGACTTTTTCCATTCAGCCTGCTTCTCCATCACTTTTCCTAGAGATTCTCCACATTTTCGCAATTCACTTTAATTAGCTTAACTTCCTCTTTCAGTGCTGCATTTTCCTTCTTCATATCGGCACAGTCTCTCTTTACATTGTCATAACTCGTTTCCAGGCCCTCATACTTTTCAAACAGTTTTCAATTTTACCTTCTAACTCCAGAATTTTCTTCACATAAGCGCTCTTCTCCATTATTCCTTGAAACCCTGTGAAGTCTGATTCCTCTTTCGAGTTCACGGCCGCCATGTTGCGCAGCGTAAACAAACCAGCTGATGGCTCAAACGCAGGCTACTGTTTATATTTACCTTCACTGGACATTATTTTGCTAATCAACAGTTAACATGACTATATGGAGACGGGACAAACATTACCAGCTCCTTTCCCACCTTGGTTACTCTTAGGTAACTGTAGAATTATAGATGATTGCTCTGGAGCTCAGCGACCACCTCCGCTATCGTGTGTGTGTGTGTGTGTGTGTGTGTGTGTGTGTGTGTTTGATAAGGTGTGTGTGTATTTACCTAGTTGTATTGTACAGGGTTAGAGCAGAGCTCAAAGTGTCCTGTCTCCATGTCTCCATTTATCCAGTTTTTCCTTAAAGTTATGCACATTGTGTGCTGTAACAACTTCATTATTCAATGCATTCCACTTTTCCACTGTTCTGTGTGGAAAATTGTATTTTCAAATGTCCTTCACACACTGCCTCATCCTGATTTTCTTTACATGACCTCTTGTCCTTCCATCCTCTTCTGTCAATAGCACTAGGTCTTCCTTGTCTATCTTTTCAATGCTATTGACTATCTTGTACATTGTTATATGATCTTCTCACTCTCTTCTCTCTTGTAAGGTTGGTGGTCCCATTTCCTTCAGCCTTTCTTCATATGATAGGTCTTTTAGTTCTGGCACCATCTTTGTAGCAATCTTCTGTATCCGTTCTAATCTTCTTGTATCTTTTATAGCTCGGAGACCACACCACAGCTACATATTCCAGCTTTGGACGTATCATGCTTGTGATGATTTTTTCATCATATCTTTGTCCATAAATTGAAATGCCACTCTTATATTAGTTAACATTTTATATGATATACCAAATATCTTGTTTATGTGTTTTTCAGGATTCAGATTTTCCTGTATAAGCATTCCCAGATCTTTTTCCTCTTTAGTCTTCATTATTTGTTCCTCCCCAGATGTTTCCAGATGTTTAACCAATTTTCTGTAATTTAATGACTCAGTTGCCTTTCCCCCTTTAAATATTGGTATTACATTGGCTCTTTTCCATTCTAGTGGAACTTTTCCTTCATTTAGTGTACTTGTAATTATATCCCAATTTGGATCTTTTCATTCTTTTAACACCCAGCCTGATACACCATCTGGCCCCATTGCTTTTCTGACATCCAAATTATCCAATAGTCTTCTAATATCTTCTTTGTGTAGTGTGATTTCCTGTAATCCTTGGCAGTACAATGTTCTATTTTGGTTCTGTAAAATCTTCTACAGTGAACACTGTTTTGAAGCTCTCATTCATTATTTCACACATTTCCTTCTCTGTTTGGTATGTCCTCCCTCCTTTAATTATTTTTTTTCAATTGTTTCCTTGTTTATCATTTTGCCATTTATGAATTTGTAGAAAAGCTTGGGTTCATCTTTGCTTTTACTCACCACATCTTTCTCAAAGTTTCTTTCATCCTCTCTCCTTACTCTAATATATTTATTTCTCATATCCTTATACTGCTGTCTGTTATTGTCATTTCTCTGCTTTATGAATTTTTTCCAAGCTTTATCTTTTGCCTTTTTCGCGTCTGTGCATCTAGCATTGTACCAAGCGTGAATATTTTTCTTAACTCTATAAAAAGGTATGTATTTCTTTACTCCTTCATTATATTTCTGTAAGAATATTTCATATCTTGCTTGTATTGTCCTTTCGTACATAATGTTTCTCTATTCAGTGTCAGCAAAAAAGTTCCTTAATTTTTCAAAATCTGCTCTTGTATGATTTAATCTCTTTTTTGTAGTCATCTCTGTAACTTATCCCATCTTCCTCCTGCATTTGCATCTCTAATAACACATGATCACTTCTTCCCATTGGACTGAGGTATTGCATGGTGGGAGGGGGTCTGGTTTCTTTGTGAATACCAGGTCAAACAACGATGGTTTTTCTTCCCCTGTACCTTGTTGACTCCTCCACCCACAGGTCCATTGTATTAACCATAGTCAACTGGAACACTTCTTCGCTCCACTGTCCAGCATTATGCATTACTTCCATCTCTCTCCAGTTTATTTTTTTACAGTTAAAGTTTCCAACTAAAAGTATTCTTCCATCTCTTCTCAACATATTATCTAGGCACTTAATCACCTCTCTTTGCATATCTTTATGTTCCTCAGTTCCCCATGTATTTGTCTTAGGTGGCACTTATGTAACTATGATTTTCCTTTTTTGCCAATTCCTTTGTTTTGATTGTTACTCCCTTTACTTCCACCTTGCCCTCACCATATTGCACATCCTCCACACATATATTATCATGAACCATTATTAGCACTCCTCCTCTTTCCTTTACCCTTCCTGTCTCTTCTCCAGCTATTACATCCTTCTTCCTTAAAATTAACATGGATCCCAGCTCTTAGTTTTGTTTCAGCAATGCACATTACATCCAGTTTTTTCTCTTTCATATAATCCTTAACCTCCAACATGCTGGATAACAACCCATCTATATTAGTACAAGTCACTCTTAATTTCTTGCCTCCTCCACGACTTCTTCCTTCTTCTGTAGATACCACTTCTTTAGTCACATATCCAGAACACTCCAATAGAAAGTCTTTTCTTGATCTCCGTCCTTTTCTCCTTTTTTTTCCTTAGCTTCATTTCTTAGCACTTTCTCTTTTTCCCTCTCCTCTAGGTTCATATCTCTTTTTATTCATATATCTTTATGTTCAGTATCATTGGCCAGCTTCCCTTTCCTTGTCATAATTTCCTACACTGCCACTTGTGATCTCATTCTCACTTTCATTGGTCTCCTAACCCTCCCCCCTCTCACTAAACCTCCTCAACCTAATCACTTCCTCCGCCTCCTGGTCCAACTCCTGTGTGCTGTCCTGGACCTTTTTGATAATAGTTTTGTGTGTGTGTGTGTATTTACCTAGTTGTAGTTTTACAGGGCCTGGGCTTTATGCTCGTGTGGCCCCGTCTCCATATCTACACTTATCCAATCTTACTTTAAAAGTGTTCACACTCGTTGCAGACACTACTTCTTCATCTAAACTGTTCCACGTCTCAATACATCTCTGCGGGAAACTATATTTTTTAATATCTCTCAGACATCTTCCCTTTCTCAGCTTTTTACTATGCGATCTTGTGCTTCGGATGTCATATTCTTCTCTCAAGATCAGTTTCTCATTATCCACTTGGTCCATTCCGTTGATCAATTTATAGACTTGTATCAGGTCTCCTCTCTCCCTTCTTTGTTCCAAGCTTGTGTGTTTGATAAGGTGTGTGTGTGTGTGTGTGTGTTTGATAAGATGTGTATGTGTGTGTGTTTTAATGAAGCGTGTTGTGTGTTACAGGTTCTTGCAGAGCACCACACCAGCGCAGCGCGGCACGTGTTGGCGCGGTCACTGCATCCTACCTGGGGGTGAGTCAGCTGCCTGGGTGCTGGGTGCTGAGTGTTGGGTGCTGCAGGAGACAGAGTTGCCATATGTCCAGAATTCACATGTCGAGATCTGTGTCCACAGTGACTTATGAAAACTTATCATATGTCCGGAATATCAGCTTCCATCAATAACTGTTTCAAAAAGTGTCATATATCTGAAGGTTGAAGTGGTGGGAGAGAGGAAGGGGGAGGGTTTACCAGGTGTCTGCTGCTTTGGTCTGGCATTGCTCAAGACTATAGCGTGTCTACCTAAAGTGGCTCCTGGGTTTGAGTCTGAATGGTGCCCCAGGGAATGTGTGGTTGTCAGATCTTGAGGAAAACCGTGAGCTGTATTGGTAATAAGTGCTTTGATCAACAGAAAACAAGTATTATTCACATCAAATGAAGCAAGTTATCAATAAGCTACAATGTGTTTGAAGTCCAGGAGCCATTTTAGAGTAGACAGACAATAATGTGTATGTGTGTTGGTATTATAAGGAGTGGATGCTGCCAGTTATCCCTTCCTGGCATGACTCACCTCACATTGGACACATTACAATCTTTTCTCTTTAACCTGCATTGATATAGGCATCAGTTTGGATTACTGTCTGCTTGTTTGTGGCCTTGTGACCTTGTTACTGCAGCAAGGGTAAATAAATTGAGGTTTTTTTTAATTGATTCACATGTTTTCCAGTATTTATTATATCAGGTGTTAGTGAAGATGTCCGGAAATTTGATTGTTAGTATATGGCAACCCTGGGCTAACCACAGACTGACAAACTTAAACAGGAATCTCAATAATACTATAAACTTTTCTGTCTTGCTTGTCAGAAACTTCCACTTAACCCATTCACTGCCACATGCAACACTTCACACCACTGAAAGCAATGTGTGGCCTTCCTGTACTGCTCAACGAAAGAAAGAGATAAAAGGATAGATTTTGGCGGTGTACACTCAGTTTAAAGATTGGAGGTAGCTGTTGAACTAGAGAAAATGTGTGAGAGTGCTTTGTGATTGAGGAAAGGTGCACCAAGTAGTAGTTAAGGGATTAAATTTTTTTTTTTATTTTTTTTTTTTTATTTGGCTAGTGACTTGTATTAACCAGCCAGGTGCTCCAGATTTTTCCTCTTAATGATACAGAATTCTTGTCAATGTGTCACTACAACCACAAACCAACAGTGTCTTATTATCATCATTAGGGAAACTGCTCACTAAGTACAAACACCACAAACTAGAACTCTTGTCAAGGTACACTCTGAAACTCCCTCCCTGCCTGCCTGTCTGCTTCTGTGTTTCCAGCGTCCCATCACCTGAACTCATTTAAGAGGGACACTTCAACACATTTATCCCATTTGGCTAACTCTCACACCTGCTTAGGAGCTGGCATCTAAGTGGGCCTTTTTGTTGAACAATTTTTGTTGCCTTTACCCGGATTTCTCCTCTTACGCATAGAAAAAAGCAAAAAAGAGTAACTAGATTTTGTCAGTGTATCACCAACAGAGACTAGAAACATGATCTAACACTGCCTCTCTCTCTGTCTTTGTCTCTTCCCCAGGTATTCATTTGCTATAGTGGGCATCAACATCACACACCTCGCCTACAGCCTCCTGCAGTCCGGCGCCGCCAAAACACACTTCTACAACGCCTCCAAACGCTTCCTGGAGCTGCGGGCGTTCCACCAATTCTACTGCCACCTCTTCTTTGCCTTCGATGAGATGTGGCGCCAGGAGAAGCCAAAGACATCATGGAGTTTTCTCGCATCAGGGACAAGTTTGAGGCGCAAGTCAAGCTTAAACTGAAGAACCCATTAGCGTTTTTCAAGTGTAATTTTGTGCTGGAGAATGTATAGTGTGTGTGTGTGTGTGTGTGTGTGTGTGTGTGTGTGTGTGTGTGTGTGTGTGTGTGTGTGTGTTTCTTTGCAGGAATGTAAGGAAGAGAGATTTTACAGTTTAGTTTTGATTTTGTGTTTCCAAGGCAGTGTTACCTCGAATTGGTTATCAGGTGTCTGTTTCTCTGTCTGTCTGTCTCCATGCCATGGTGGCACAGACAAGGCACCACACACACACACACACACACACACACACACACACACACACACACACACACACACACACACACACACACACACACACCCGGTAGCTCAGTGGTTAGGCGCTGGCTTCACAAGCCAGAGGACCAGGGTTCGATTCGGCCGGGTGGAGATATTTGGGTGTGTCTCCTTTCACGTGTAGCCCTGTTCACCTAGCAGTGAGTAGGGACGGGATGTAAATCAGTTGTGACCTTGTTGTCCCAGTGTGTGGTGTGTGCCTGGTCTCAGACCTATCCCAAGATTGGAAATAATGAGCTCTGAGCTCATTCCGTAGGGTAACGTCTGGCTGTCTCGTCAGAGACTGCAGCAGATCAAACAGTGAATTACACACACACACACACACACACACACACACACACACACACACACACACACACACACACACACACACACACACACACACACACACACACACACACACACACACACACACACACACACACACACACACACACACACACACACACACACACACACAAATGTCAAGAAGTACAGTTTCCCTCACAGAGTTGTGAACACTTGGAATGAACTTGATGGGGAGGTTGTAATGGCTGGGACTGTGCACACTTGTAAGGAGAAATTTGATAAAAGATATAGAGACGAGATACCATGAGTCTACTCCCCTCCCATAAACCACAACTAGGTAAATACACATACACACACATACACAATCACACATACACACACACATTGGGGCCACACGAGCATAAAGCCCAGGCCCTGTAAAACTACAATTAGGTAAATACACACACACACAAGATCACATAGTAAAAAAACTGAGGAAGGGAAGATGTCTGAGAGATGTTAAAGAATATAGTTCCCGCAAAGATGTGTCGAGACATGGAACAGTTTGAGCGAGGAAGTGGTGTCAGCAACGAGTGTGCATAGCTTTAAAGAAAAATTGGATAAGTGTAGATATGGAGATGGGGCCACACCAGCGTAAAGCCCAGGCCCTGTAAAACTACAACTAGGTAAATACACACACACATACACACACACACACACACACACACAGTGGCTGCTAGTGGAGAGGATATAGTCTTAACCCAGTGTACAAATTGAAGTGTTGATCAGTCTGTGTCCTTCTCTTATTTCTATTTCTGCTTCATCTTGTTCCTCTGAGTCATCATTTTATTTGCCCTGGTGATGGTGATCGTGTTTGTGGTGATGATGAGGATGACAAAAATGGTGGTAATGTAAGTAGTGGTGACAGTGGCAGTGGCAACAGTGACGACAGTGAAGATAGTGATTGTGATGGTGAGTGACAAGAATAGTGATAAAGATTGTGAGAAATTGAAAAATAGTCAAGCAATAGAGAGGAAAGAGGATTAGAGGATGGTGACAGACAGTGACAACAAGAATGGTGATGGTGCAGTGAAAGACAGAAAGGAAAGAGGACTAGATGTGAATTTGTGTGTGTGAGTGGCAGTGAGTGGAAGGAAGTGTGGTTACTCTTGCCAATGGAAAAACTGAAGAAGAAGAGAGAGATTATCTATTTATCTCCCTAAAGAAGTATATTCTAAAACACTTCCACTCTACATCTCCTCCACTTATTTTTACTGTTTTCTTGACAGATTAACAACATTTAAACATTAGTAACAGGAGAAGGTCTTGAAAACCCTGCTAATCAACTCTGTGACCTTCAAAAATAATGGCTGAAGTGACAAAGAATATTTTTACAGTTTTGATGGCAGATTGACACGATTTCTACATTATTAACAGGAACAGTCTTGGAGAAGCTAGCTAATCACTTCTGTGGCCTTTAGAAATAATTGTATTGAAATGCCATGTTTATAAGGATGTTTTTTACAGTTCTAGAGACAAAGTGACAAAATTTCTTCATTATTAACCCCTTGAATACTAGGATGCATTTCCTATTCATTTTGGTTACTATTTGATGATTTTATACAGCTTCAAAAACTTATGTGGGGAATTGAAATAGTGAAGACTGTGGCCATTAATTTTCTGATCTACATAGACACTTCCTAATTTAAATAAAATTGTCCAATTGTACATAAATCTCAAAATAAAAATGTGTCCCAATACTGGAGGGGTTAACTGGAGAAACACTTCAGAACTTGGCTAGTCATCTCTGTGGCCTCTGAAAACAGTCTTGGTGAGAGATTAGAGTGTTTCCAAATACACACACAAGAAGTATAGTGGCATGGAAAGGCTTGAGTGAAGATGTAGTGTCAGCAAGGAGTGTGCACAGCTTTAAAGAAAAGATGGACAAATGTAGATATGGAGACAGGTCCACACCAGCTTAATGCCCAGGCCCTGTAAAACTACAACTAGGTAAATACACACAGACAGCACAGAGATTACCTACCATTGCAAAAAGACAAGATATAATGCATTTCACCACAAGAGATAGAATCAGGATATAAATGAATAGAGGAGGAGGAATAGCCATGAATGAAGACTTGCCATGTTGTGTATATCTCAACCAGTGTGCATAGAGTGGATGGTCGTCTCATAGGGAAGCACAGGGTGATGAAACACTTAGCCTTCCATCAGCCTTTGTCTCCCTACCACCCACTGTACACATGAATGAATGCCTTAGAGTGATACGGTGAGGTTGTGATGAGATTGGTAGACAGTAAGATGCAATGTGAGACAGCAGAAATATGTTTGAGGGTGTGGCTTATATTTGAAATGTGTCATATTAGCTTAGTCTCTCTCTCTCTCTCTCTCTCTCTCTCTCTCTCTCTCTCTCTCTCTCTCTCTCTCTCTCTCTCTCTCTCTCTCTCTCTCTCTCTCTCTCTCTCTCTCTCTCTCTCTCTCTCTCTCTCTCTCTCTCTCTCTCTCTCTCTCTCCACCCCTCCCTTCTTCCCTTCCTGCCCTGATTAATATGTGTGTGTGTGTGTGTGTGTGTGTGTGTGTGGGTTGTGACAAAGCCCAGTATTATAATGAATGTGTTTCTTTTTGCCAGTAACTTTTCTTCTATTATTATTCTTGCCATCGTTTCTTCATCTCCTTGGTTTTTGTGTCATTTATTTTGTGGCATTATTATTATTATTATTATTATTATTATTATTATTATTATTATTATTATTATTATTATTATTATTATTATTATTATTATTATTATTATTATTTGTACTTTTTTTGGTATTAATGATATTGCACCAGTATTTTGTCTCATTAAATCCTCTCATTTAACTGCCCATTTCACCCCCTCTCTCTCTCTCTCTCTCTCTCTCTCTCTCTCTCTCTCTCTCTCTCTCTCTCTCTCTCTCTCTCTCTCTCTCTCTCTCTCTCTCTCTCTCTCTCTCTCTCTCTCTCTCTCTCTCTCTCTCTCTCTCTCTCTCTCTCTCTCTCTCTCAATCATTTACCACTACTCTGTCCACCTCTCTAATGCAGGAGTTGACCAGTACTCTCATTCATTCACCATTACTCTGTCCACCTCTCTAATGCAGGAGTTAACCAGTACTCTCAATCATTCACCATTACTCTGTCCACCTCTCTAATGCAGGAGTTAACCAGTACTCTCAATCATTCACCACTACTCTGTCCACCTCTCTAATGCAGGAGTTAACCAGTACTCTCATTCATTCACCATTACTCTGTCCACCTCTCTAATGCAGGAGTTAACCAGTACTCTCAATCATTCACCATTACTCTGTCCACCTCTCTAATGCAGGAGTTAACCAGTACTCTCATTCATTCACCATTACTCTGTCCACCTCTCTAATGCAGGAGTTAACCAGTACTCTCAATCATTCACCCTTTCTCTGGCACACTGGAACTCCCTGCCTGCTTCAATGCTCTTCTTAAAATTATTCTGGTCTTCTCTTTGTACTGTTTCTCTGTTAGTGTTTGGTACCTATCCTGGGCTTCTTCTTCTTCTTCTTCTTCTTCTTCTTCTTCTTCTTCTTCTTCTTCTTCTTCTTCTTCTTCTTCTTCTTCTTCTTCTTCTTCTTCTTCTTCTTCTTCTTCTTCTTCTTCTTCTTCTTCTTCTTCTTCTTCTTCTTCTTCTTCTTCTTCTTCTTCTTCTTCTTCTTCTTCTTCTTCTTCTTCTTCTTTTCCTTCCTTTGGTTTTACTTCTTTTCTTCTTCTTTTCTTCCTCTTCTTCTTCTTCTTCTTCTTCTTCTTCTTCTTCTTCTTCTTCTTCCTCTCCTTCTTCTTTCTCTTCATCTTCTTCCACCAGCCTTACCTACAGACAGTATTTATAACCTTTAGTCATGTGGTGGTGGTGGTGGTGATGGTGGTGACAATGATGGTGATGGATTGGCCAGTCAGTTTTCTCCTCTCTCAATTCACCACCAATGTTTTCCTTCTCTTTCCTCATCACCACAAATGCACAACAGTTGTCAAGCATGTATTAATAGTAAGGTGTGTTTACTGCTAAGTCTAAGAATTAAGTTTAAGTCAAGGAGAGTTTTTTACATTTACGTCAGAAATGTTGAGATGTTTTTGATGTTTTAAGGGAAGGATTTAAGGAGAAGGAAAGTTGAAATGTTACTTTGATGTTTTAAAGGAAGTTGAAATGTTACGTTGATATTTTAACCCCTTTAGTGCTGGGACACATTTTTTACCTTGAGATTTGTGTGTGATTAGACCATTTTATTAGCATTAGGAAGGGTATATGGAAGTCAGACGATTAATGGCCACAGTCTTGACTATTTTAACCCCTTCAATACTGGGACACATTTTTACCTTGAGATTTGTGTGTGATTAGACCATTTTATTGGCATTTGGGAGGTCAGACAATTAATGGCCACAGTCTTCATTATTTTAGCCCTTCAGTACTGGGACACATTTTTTACCTTGAGGTTTGTGTATGACTAGACCATTTTATTGGCATTAGGGAGGGTCTATGGAGGTCAGAAGAGTAATGGCCACAGTCTTCACTATTTTAACCCCTTCAATACTATGACACATTTTTACCTTGAGATTTCTGTATGATTAGATCATTTTATTGGCATTAGGAAGGGTCTATGGAGGTCAGAAGATTAATGGCCACAGTCTTAACTATTTTAATCCCCCACTTAAGTTTCTGAAGCTTTATAAAATCACGAAATAGTAACCAGAATGAATATGGAAAAGTGTCATGGTACTCAGGAGCTTAAGAAAAGTTTGAGAAATGAAGTACTGTATTGTGAAAAGTTATATTAGTCTTGAAAGAAGATAAAGAAATGTGAATTTAAAAGTTATGTTGATCTCACAGGGAATGTTGAAATATAAGTGTTGATGTTTTAAAGACTTGATAAATAGTGCATAAAGTTTACACTGAAGGAAACATGTTGCAAATTTATGTTGATGTTTAACCCCTTGAGTTCCAGGACACATTTACATATTCATTCTGGTTACTATTTGGTGATTTTATACAGCTTCAGAAACTTATGTGGGGATTAAAATTTAAAATAGTGAAGACTGTGGCCAATAAACTTATGATCTCCATAGACCCTTCCTAATGTCAATAAAATGGTCTAATGATACACAAATCTCAAAGTAAAAATATGTCCCAATACTGAAGGGGTTAAGGAAACTGGACAAATTAGGGTTATTAAAATGTTGTGTTGATGTGTGAGGGAAGGTAAAGAAATGAGAAAAATGTTAAAGTTTTGTTGATATTCAGAGGAAAGGAATATTGCAAAGATGTGTTGATATTTTAAGGAACATAAAGAAAATATGAAGTCTAAAAATATTGATATTTAAGGAGGAGGTGAAGAGAAACACAGGTGCAGGGAGGTGAGTTTATTCCTGATGCTTCTTCAGGAATTGAAGGAGCTCCAGCACAACCCATGTTTTATAGAGCTGGTGAGGACATGCAGTGTGCTGGGAGCTACACTGCCCACTGATTGGCTGGTTCGCACACTGGATCAGCCACCTCCCTAGGCCCGCTGAATGGCGCGAACCAGCCAATCAACTGGCAGTGTAGCTCCCAGCACACTGCACGTCCTCATCAGCCCTATAAAACATGGGCCACACCAGAGCTCCCTCTCAATTCCCGGAAGAAGCATCGGCAAAACTAGTCAGGAATAAACTCACCTCCCTGCACCTGTGTTTCTCTTCACCTCCCCTTCCAACTTGTCTGAATGTCTGAACACTGATGTTTAAGACAAAAGAATAAGAAATAAGGAATGTTACAATGTTATGTTGATACTTAATCTCTTCAGTATCAGGACGTGTTTCCATATTCATTCTGGTGACTATTTGGTGACTTTATACAGCTTCAGAAACTTATGTGGGATGATTAGAATAGTGGAGACTGCAGCCATTAATCTTTTGACCTCCACAGACCCTTCCTAATGTTAATAAAATTGTCTGACCGTACACAGATCTCAAGTTAAAAATGTGTCCCAGTACTGAAGGGGTTAATCTCTTCATTTTCATATTAATTCTGGTGACTATTTGGTGATTTTATACAGCTTCAGAAACTTATGTGAGGGATTAGAATAGTGAAGACTGTGGCCATTAATCTTCTGACCTCCATAGATCCCTCCTAATGTCAATAAAATGGTCTAATCGTACACAAATCTCAAGGTAAAAAGTGTCCCAGTACTGAAGGGGTTGAGGAAAGAAAATTAAATAAGGAATGTGCAAATTTTAGGTTTAAGATTAAGAATAGATTAATTACTGAGGAATGTTAAAGAATTGTTATGGTGACATGTAAAGAAATAGATAAAGATTAGGAGTAAGGAACATTGAAAGATTACATTGACTTCACAAGAGTAAATTATTAAGTAAGGTATGTTGATGCTAAAGCTAAAATGTTTGTTGTTGTCATTGTTATCGCGTGTGTCTGTAAGTGTGACTACAGAGGACACTGGATATGGAAACAGTGCTGTCACTCACGTACGCACGCACACACGCACTCACTCACTCACACACGCTCACTCATGCATTCACTTGCTCACTCACTCACTCACGCATTTACTCACGCATTCTCTTATGTACACACACACTCACGTAATCACTCACACATTCACACACACACACACGCACTCACAAATTCACTCACTCATGCACTCACTCACACATTCACTCACTCACTCAGTCACTCACTTACGCACATACACACACACACACACACACACACACACCATAGTGTAGTGGTTAGCACGCTCGACTCACAATCGAGAGGGCCCGGGTTCAAGTCTCGGGAAGCTGCGAGACAAATGTGTAGCCCCTGTTCACCTAGCAGTAAATAGGTACAGGATGTAACTCAAGGGGTTGTGGCCTCACTTTCCCGGTGTGTGGAGTGTGTTGTGGTCTCAGTCCTACCCAAAGATTGGTCTATGAGCTCTGAGCTCTCTCCCTAATGGAGAAGACTGGCTGGGTGACCAGCAGACGACCGTGGTGAATTACACACCCACACTCATTCACACTCGCTCACTCACTCACCCACAAACTCACTCACACTTATGTACACACTCACTCACACACTCACTCACGCATTCACTCAATCACTCACGCACTCTTTCACACACGCACACACACACACACACAGTCCCATCAGCCTTAGATTGAAACAGTCAGCATTAATAAACCTTTCACAGCGATATGGAACACTTGATGAAGCTAAGAATGTTGCACAAAGCCTTTACAAGAATGATGAATCTACAGGAAAGTGAAAAACATTAAAAGAGTATACAGATTTCCATCGCCAAGCCAGTAAAATGTTTGGAGGTGATTGTGAAGTGAAGTGGATGTTTAAGAGTGCTTCATATCAAGGGAAAAATGTGCCAAAAAAGCAGAGAGAGTGTTGATTTGGTGGACGTTAATCTCTTCAGCACCAGGATGCATTTTCATATTCATTCTTGTTACTATTTGGTAATTTTATACAGCTTCAGAAACTTATGATGGGATTAGAATAGTGAAGACTCTAGCCATTAATCTTTTGACCTATATAGAGCCTTCCTAATGCAAATAGAATGGTCTTATACCCAAAAAATCAAGGTAAAAATGTGTTTCTGTACTGAGGAGGTTAACTAAGCAAGAGTGGCAGGAATAAGAGAGATTAGAATGTGTGTTGATGGCTGATAGAAGGTAAAGAAATTAGAAAAGTGTAAAAGTTAGTGTGTGGATATTCAGAAGATTGAGAATTAAGGAATGTCACAAAAGTGTAAAAGTTATGTGGATATTTAGAAGACTGAGAAGTAATTGGGAATATTAGAAAAGTGTAAAAGTTATGTGGATATTTAGAAGATTGAGAAGGAAAGAATGTGGCAAAGATGTGTTGATGTGTATGTAAGGGAAGGTAAAAAATAAGAGAGAAAAAAATGTCCAGGAAAGTCATGTTAGGAATGTGGCAAAGATGTGTTGATGTGTGTGTAAGGGAAGGTAAAAAATAAGAGAAAAAAAAAAGTGTCCAGGAAAGCCATGTGTTGATGTCTGAGGGAAAGGATTGTTAAGAATGAAATAAAGAATGTTGAAATGTTACGTTGATATTTAAGGAAAGAAAATTAAAAGAGGAATGTTAAAATGTTTTGTTAAAGCTCAAGAAAAGATAAAGAATTGAGGAATGTTAAGAAAAATTAGTAATGTAAAGAAATTAAAATAGAGATGCAGTGTTACCAATGAAGCAATGAGTGGCAGTGTTACCAATCAAGCAATGAGTGGCAGTGTTACCAATCGACAAGTGACTGGCAGTGTTACCAATGAAGGAATGAGGTGCAGTGTAACCAATGAAGGAATGAATGGCAGTGTTACCAATGAAGGAATGAGTGGCAGTGTTACCAAGTCCCTGTGTCCTTCACCTGCCTTGATTGCTGTGACATAAACAATAAACTAAGGAGATGTGGACAAAATTTGCATTGGTTATTGACTCCTAGGATTAAATGAACAGATGTGTGTGTGTGTGTGTGTGTGTGTGTGTGTGTGTGTGTGTGTGTGTGTGTGTGTGTGTGATATTACATTGAAGTATTTATTTTCGTATCCTCACTTCGCTACCTCCAAGCGATACAAATAAAGGTGTATGGTGGATGAGGCTTTGAGAAATACTGTAGTGTAATACTGTAGACCCATTATTATGTACGTTACTATTCCCCTGCAAATCTTATTCTGATACGTTCTGCTCTGCTCTCTCACCGCGACTGTTTTCCAAGGCCACCCCACAAACGACAAGCCGGGTTTCTAAGGGTGTTTCTCCTGTAGATAATGTAGTAACCCTATTCATTTGTCACAAGATACATAAAAACACCCTTGAAAACTTGTGTCACTCTAAACAGAAGCCTTTTGAAACAGCGGAGATGCGGAGCTGAGGCGTGGAGCGTTGTCTGTGTTCTCAAACTTTCCGCTCTCTCACCACGGCTGTTTTCCAAGGCCACCCCCACAAACGACAAGACGGGTTTCTAAGGGTGTTTCTCCTGTAGATAATGTAGTAACCTTGTTCATTTGTCACTAGATACATAAAAAACACCCTTGAAAACTTGTGTCTTTTAAAACAGCAGAAGTGCCGAGCTGAAGTGTATTTGAATATAGGCTATGGTGTGTGGCCTGTGTTCTCAAATTTTCCGCTCTCTCACCACGATTGTTTTCCAAGGCCACAGAGATGACAAGACGGGTTTCTAAGGGTGTTTCTCCTGTAGATAATGTAGTAACCTTATTCATTTGTCACTAGGTACATAAAAACACCCTAAACAGAAACCTTTTGAAATAGCGGAAATGCGGAGCTGAAGTGTATTTGGTGTATGGTGCGTGGCCTGTGTTCTAAATCGCTCTGCTCTCTCACCACGAGTGTTTTCCAAGGCCACAGAGATGATAAGCCACGTTCTCAAGAGTGTTTCTTCTGTTCATAATAGACTAATATTGTTAATTTCCTGCTTGAATAATAGAAACATCCTTGAAAATTCGTGCCTCCTCAGCTAAGGCCTACTTTGCCTTTGAGAAGTAGTAGAGGCGAGGCTGAGGTGTGTTCTAGAGTAACGGCCCATCTGAAACACTGCTCCATTATCTCTTTTATCTCAAGAGGCTCTAGTTTAATGCTACGATGGTTTTTAAGGGTGTTTGTAGGGTTTAAGTGACAGATACACAAAATTTATATATTACCAACAAGAGAAACACTTGTGAAAACCCTGCTAATCATTTCTGTGGCCTTTCAAAACAGTCGCGCTGAGGGTCAGAGGGAGTGAAGTGTTCCTGTGAGCGGGCCAAGGCGCTATATTCAGAAACGCTTCCCTCTCTCACCGCGACCATTTTCAAAGACCAGAGACGATTTACCGAGTTCTAAGAGTATTTTTTTCCTGTTAATAATGCGGGAAACTTGTTAACGTGCCAGTACAATTACAGAAACATCCTTAGAAACTCGTG
>NC_059259.1:325629-340629 GCF_017591435.1 Portunus trituberculatus
CAACATGCTTAATTCCAGCCTATTTAACCTCTCCTCATACGGTACCTCCTATCATTCTTGTTGCTAACCTCTGCACCCTTTCCAGTTTCTTGACGTTTCTTCATGTATGGTGACCAAATTACTGATGCATATTCCAACTGTGGCCTAATCAGGGTGGTCAATATTTCCTTTATCATGTTCCCGTCCAGGTAATTAAATGCCCATCCTATACTTTGGAGCATGCTGTACGTTTTCCAAATATTCTATTAATGTGCTTTTCTGGAGACAGATTACTCTGTACAGTCACTCCCAAGTCTTTTTCTTCACTGACTTCAATTACAGTCTTCCCTCTCAGCTGGTAGTCTTTATATGGTCTATATTTACTTCTACCCATTCTCATTACACAGCTTTTGTTGGTATTGAATTCCATTTGCCACGTCCTGCTCCATTCATATATTTTGTCCAAGTCCTTCTGCAGTATATTACAGTCATGCATATTCCTCACTCTCCTCATAATCTTTGCATCATCTGCAAACATATTCATATAACTTCTCACTCCCTCTGGCATGTCATTTATATAGATCAGGAACATGATGGGACCAAGCACCGAACCTTGGGGAACTCCACTCCACTGGTTACCTTCCTCCACTCTGACTTCACTCCCTTCACTACCGTCCTCATTTCTCTACCTGTCAAATAATTTCTCATCCACTCCGTCAGATTTCCCCTTATTCCTCCTCCACTACGTGTGTGTGTGTGTGTGTGTGTGTGTGTGTGTGTGTGTGTGTGTGTGTGTGTGTGAGTTTGACTAGAGAGAGAGAGAGAGAGAGAGAGAGAGAGAGAGAGAGAGAGAGAGAGAGAGAGAGAGAGAGAGAGAGAGAATAACTATTTTAAATGATAGGATCAAAAGTGCTTTTCCAATGGCCATGCTGAATATTCAGCGACAAAATACTTATTAGCGTCAAGGTTGTTTCCTCCTTTCAGTTTTTCAAAACCTTCACTTAGGTCTCCTCTTATCCTGCGCTTCGTTAAGCTGAATACATTGAATGCTTCCACTCGTTCATCATGCGGCTCATTTCTCAGTCTTGGAATTATTGAAGTCACTCTACGCTGGACCTTTTCCAGTTTTTCAGTGTCTTTTCTGTAGTGTGGTGACCACAACTGCACACAGTGTTCAAGCTGAGGACGCACCGCTGAGTTATACAGACCAAGTATAACCTTTTCAGATTGAAATTGAAAGCTTGTTCCAATGAACCCTACTAATTTGTTTGCCATCTTCAGTGTTCCTGTGCAGTGTTGACTCGGCTTCACATCTTTGGACACCACAACACCAACAACATCTTCACTTTCAGCACTGGCCATGGGCACTGTGTTCATCACGTATTTTGCTGCAACTTTTCTATGTTGAATTCCGTCTGCCATTTTCTGCCCACCAGGTTATGACACCAACTCTGTAGTTGGTGCCATTGTGAGGTGGAGGAGGAGGAGATGTGAAGGACTTTCCACTTTTCTACATTCAAATTCATCAGCCATTTTCTGCCCAGCATGTTTTTTTTTTTTTTTTTCTTTCTTTTTTTTCTTATGTTGTGGCCTATAGCGCCTGTAGGTTTACTAGAGGAGTATGGGAAGCGGTGTTCAGCTTCCGCCCATTAGTGGCGCAGGCAATTTTCTTTATAATGGTAGGCTACCCATATTAGGGCCCATATCACCACCCAAGCGCATCTTTGGTGTAACACGTAGAACCTTGGGTATCTTGGTGACATGAAGGTAACTTAAGCTTAAGCACTCGACAAATGGCAAAGTATCAAGGTGGTGTGTGGTGGGATTTCAACCCACGCGTGGACGTCTGCCCGATGCCACCACCACCACCACCTTATCCACTACGTTTGCTGAGGTCACGCTGTACTTCCTGCCGTGGTGACCTTCAGGAGGAGGACCAGGAGAGAGAGGAGGAGGAGGAGGAGGAGGAGGAGGAGGAGGAGGAGGAGGAGGAGGAGGAGGAAGAGGTGGAGATAAGGACATAAATTAAACGTCACCCTCCACCAACCCTGCCACCCTCCACCACCACCACCACCACCACCACCACCACCTACACCACCACCACCACCACCACCACTCCCTATACCACCACCACCACTCCCTACATCACCACCACCACCGCCACCTTTCCATACACCACTCCGCCAGGAGGAGGAGATGATGAAGAGGAGGAGGAGGAGGATTAAAAGTAGATGCGTAGGAGGAAGAGGATTTGAGGAGGAGGAGGAGGAGGAGGAGGAGGAGGAGGAGGAGATGCGGAGGAGGAGGAGGAGGAGGAGGAGGAGGAATAGGAGGGGCCCCCGCCGCCAGGGTGTGTGGCCCTGGGAGGCGGGAGGGTGAAGAGAGCAGCCTGCGCCACCCAGGCAGTGAGGCGGTGAGTGTGCCGCGGCACTGTACATGTGCCTCACTGCCGCACCATCAGGTGGAAGGGCTCCTGGAGCTGGCACCGCAGCAATCCTCGCCGCAGCGCGGCCAGAGCCATTGCAGGGCTGGGGTCACGTGACCATCCCGGTGACCCCCAAAGTACAAAACCCCTCCTTGGGGGTTTACATTTCTTTTTTTTTTTTTTCAGACGGGAACTATGCCCAGAACTGAAATGATGTCTTTCATGCGCTGTGCAGCTGTGGCGGCCTCACCCCAGCTCGGGGTGCGCCGCGCCCTGCTCAGCACTGGGCGCCGCTGGTGCTTGGCGAGGGGGCACCATGTGGCAAGGTTCACGTTCCCGTCTGACGGGTGGCGGCGGGCGGCGTCAGGGGAGTGGCACAATGTCACGAGGCACCACAGGCTGGACCTCAAGGCTCTGGCGAGGCTGCCCCCCAAGGCGCCCCTCAAGTTGCGGGCCTGGACGAGCCGCGGCGTGAGGAAGACCACGCAGGGCACGCTGGCAGACCTGCTGGCTGCCCTGCAGGCCGGACCCGCCCACCTCACGTTGCGGCTCTTCTCCAGCAGCGAGGGCGTGCACCTGAGCTGGGGGGTGCAGGAGCCAAACCCGGCACTGCACACACCCAGCGAGGCTCCACTCTGCCCGAGCCCTCCGCCTGGCGCGGCGAGCGAGGCTCTGGGCGGAGAACTGCACTGCCCGAGGTCCGCGCGTGGCGTGGCGACCAAGGCTCTGGGCGGGGCATTGTCCTGCTCGAGCGATGCTCTTGCCGGCGCGGGCACGGCTCCCGGAGCGGGCAGCACGGGCCTCTCCTGGAGGACAAGCCCCTGGAGGACTTGTCTGTAATGGACATACCTCAGGAGGACATGCCTCTGGGAGCAGAAGGTGAAGCGCCCTTGTCAGGCCTTGACATTGCCTCTCCTGCCGCTCCGCCACTGAGGCACAGGTGCCGCCAGGCTTCCTGCCGGGAGGCGTGGCGCCACTAAGGCCCGAAGAAAGGTCCACGGGCAGTGCCGCCCCAAAGGGCCCCGAGGAATGTCAACCTGAAGGGCCCTCCCTCAAAGTGGTGTGGGCGTGGGATGGTGGTGCTGCTGGCGTGGCACGAGTCTCTGCAGGGCGGGGCGGGGGCCTGGACACAGGCTGCCCTGCAGACATTGCTGTGCCTGCTGGCAGTGCTGCCCCTAGTCTGCTGGATGTGGCGGCGCATCTGGCAGAAGTCAGAGGCCCGGGAAGGCGACATTGACTTCCTGGGCCGCCGCATCCCTTCCTGAGGGAGAAGGAGATGCGCGCCCTAGACGGCGGCTCCTTCCTGGGCAGCGGCGGCAACGCCTGCGCGCGGCTCTTAATGTGGGGCGGCGCGCCCGTGGTGAGGAAGGAGTTCCACCACGACGGAGCACTGCAGTTCATGATGCGGGAGGCGCGGCTCATGCTGGAGCTGCGCGGGGCCGGGGCGTGCCGCGCCCCTGGCCCTGGGCTTCCGGCCCCTCACCATCATCCAGGAGTTTGTCGGCGAGCCGTACGACAAATTCCTGATGCAGTGCTCCGTGCAGGGAGTGCTGCGCTCCTGAGGCAGCTGTGCCGCCGCCTGGGAGGTACACGCCCAGGGGCGTGGTGCACAATGACCTGAAGATTGACAACATCACAGTCTCGGGCGGCGTGCACCACCCGTGCTGCACGTCATCGACCTGGGTTGGGCGTGCCGCGCGGGGCGTATCGCTGGGGACTTCAGCCTAGAGACGGGCAAGGAGGACGACTTCCCCAGGGAAGGGTTAGGCGCTGAGTGTCCCTGGATGGCGCCGGAGGTGAAGGCGCGGCGGCCCGTGTTTGCCTCAGGGGACGTGTTCAGCCTGGGCTTCCTGCTGCAGCAGATAGCAGATTTATGCATGCAGCCCTGGCTGGCGGTGCCCTGTGGCGGCTGGGGCAGCGCTGCGCCCGTGAGGAGCCGAGCTGCCGCCCTGCCTCCCAAGGTGGAGCGGGCCCTGGCGGCGCTGGGCGAGGACTGCTGCGGTGCCAGCTCCAGGAGCCCTTCCACCTGATGGTGCGGCAGTGAGGCACATGTACAGTGCCGCGGCACACTCACCGCCTCACTGCCTGGGTGGCGCAGGCTGCTCTCTCACCCTCCCCTCCCTGGGCCACACACCCTGGCGGCGGGGGCCCCTCCTATTCCTCCTCCTCCTCCTCTTCAAATCCCTTTCCTCCTCCGCATCTCCTCCTCCTCCTCCTCCTCCTCCTCCTCCTCCTCCTCAAATCCTCTTCCTCCTACGCATCTACTTCCTCCTCCTCCTCCTCCTCTTCATCATCTCCTCCTCCTGGCGGAGTGGTGTATGGAAAGGTGGCGGTGGTGGTGGTGATGTAGGGAGTGGTGGTGGTGGTATAGGGAGTGGTGGTGGTGGTGGTGGTGGTGTAGGAAATGGTGGTGGTGGTGGTGGTGGTGGTGGTGGTGAAGGGTGGCAGGGTTGGTGGAGGGTGACGTTTAATTTATGTCCTTATCTCCACCTCCTCCTCCTCCTCCTCCTCCTCCTCCTCCTCCTCCTCCTCGTCCTCGTCCTCCTCCTCCTCTCTCTCCTGGTCCTCCTCCTGAAGGTCACCACGGCAGGAAGTACAGCGTGACCTCAGCAAACGTAGTGGATAAGGTGGTGGTGGTGGTGGCATCGGGCAGACGTCCACGCGTGGGTTGAAATCCCACCACACACCATCTTGATACTTTGCCATTTCTCGAGTAGCTTAAGTTGCCTTCATGTCACCAAGATACCAAGGTTCTACGTGTTACACCAAAGATGCGCTTGGGTGGTGATATGGGCCCTAATATGGGTAGCCTACCATTATAAAGAAAATTGCCTGCGCCACTAATGGGCGGAAGCTGAACACCGCTTCCCATACTCCTCTAGTAAACCTACAGGCGCTATAGGCCACAACATAAGAAAAAAAAAAAAAAAAAAAAAAAAAAACATGCTGGGCAGAAAATGGCTGATGAATTTGAATGTAGAAAAGTGGAAAGTCCTTCACATCTCCTCCTCCTCCACCTCACAATGGCACCAACTACAGAGTTGGTGTCATAACCTGCTGGGCAGAAAATGGCAGACGGAATTCAACATAGAAAAGTTGCAGCAAAATACGTGATGAACACAGTGCCCATGGCCAGTGCTGAAAGTGAAGATGTTGTTGGTGTTGTGGTGTCCAAAGATGTGAAGCCGAGTCAACACTGCACAGGAACACTGAAGATGGCAAACAAATTAGTAGGGATCGTTGGAACAAGCTTTCAATTTCAATCTGAAAAGGTTATACTTGGTCTGTATAGCTCAGCGGTGCGTCCTCAGCTTGAACACTGTGTGCAGTTGTGGTCACCACACTACAGAAAAGACACTGAAAAACTGGAAAAGGTCCAGCGTAGAGTGACTTCAACAATTCCAAGAGTGAGAAATGAGCCGCATGATGAACGAGTGGAAGCATTCAATGTATTCAGCTTAACGAAGCGCAGGATAAGAGGAGACCTAAGTGAAGGTTTTGAAAAACTGAAAGGAGGAAACAACCTTGACGCTAATAAGTATTTTGTCGCTGAATATTCAGCATGGCCATTGGAAAAGCACTTTTGATCCTATCATTTAAAATAGTTATTCTCTCTCTCTCTCTCTCTCTCTCTCTCTCTCTCTCTCTCTCTCTCTCTCTCTCTCTCTCTCTCTCTCTCTCTCTCTCTCTCTCTCTCTCTCTCTCTCTCTCTCTATTAGTCAAACACACACACACACACACACGTAGTGGAGGAGGAATAAGGGGAAATCTGACATCCTGGAGCCGATTGGATGTGGAGGCCGACATGAGATGAGCACTGTCTGACACAACCGTCACCCTTCCCACTCATATGTGACGCACAGGCCAATAATGGAACTGTGTCTCAGCCATATTGAAATTTGATAGTGTCCGCTAGTCTTTTGTAGTCAAGTGAAATATATCAAAGAAATCTAGTAGTAGTAGTAGTAGTAGTAGTAGTAGTAGTAGTAGCTGTTGTTGTTGTTGTTGTTGTTGTTGTTGTTGTTGTAGTAGTAGTAGTAGTAGTAGTAGTAATAGTAGTAGTAGTAGTAGTGGTAGTAGTAGTAATAGTAGTAGTAGTAGTAAGTAGTAGTAGTAGTAGTAGTAGTAGTAGTAGTAGCTGTTGTTGTTGTTGTTGTTGTTGTTGTTGTTGTTGTTGTTGTTGTAGTAGTAGTAGTAGTAGTAATAGTAGTAGTAGTGGTAGTAGTAGCAGTAGTAGTAGTAGTAGTAGTAGTAGTAGTAGTAGTAGTAGTAGTAGTAGTAGTAGTAGTAGTAGTAGTAGTAGTAGTAGTAGTAGTAGTAGTAGTAGTAGTAGTAGTAGTAGTAGAGAGAGAGAGAGAGAGAGAGAGAGAGAGAGAGAGAATTATGCATATTATAGTTGTTCTTATTAACAATTTCACTCACTCAATATTCCCAGGCTTGTCTCCTCCTCGTCCTCCTCGTCCTCCTGTCCCTCCTCTGCACCACCAACATAATTCTCTCATTAGCTCATTAGAGGCTAGAAGCTTCACAAGAAGATTTCCGTGGCTGATGTGACGCTATCCTTTGTATTAGTACCATTGTATATTGAGTTAGTGTCAGTCACTTGACTAACATTGTGTTCGATGTCAGGACACTCTGGGTTCGGACAGATGCTCTTGTAACTCAGGGTGTTCTTCACGAAAAAAGGTGGAGAACCCCTGAACTAGAGAAACAGTGTTGTGGACCTGGCTAGCCACCTCTGTGACCTTTCAAACTTGCCGTGGTGAGAGACTAAAGCATTTCTGATGACTACTGGACCAACATCGACTTTTTAAGTGACAAAGATTTATAATGGGTCTACTTAATGCACTTGGCTTTTGTTGGTATCTAAAGCCGGTCTTCTGAAACACTACACACCACTCCACTACATATTAAACACTGTCGTTGAAATTACACTAAGTTTTAAAAGTGTTTCCATGATTGTAGTGACAGACTAACAAGATTCCTGCATTGCCAACAAGAGAAATGGTCTTTTATATTTGTTTATTTATACCATGTGGGCTTTTCACGGGAATTTATGGGTAAAAGGGGATACTTTTTGGGGTACCTCCTATCTCAAAGCCCACCCGCTAGAAAACCATTGCCTCAAGTAAGGAAGCCCAACCTACACTCGGACCGTGGACAACATTCGAACCCATGCGCTTGGAGACCCCTCGGAACCCAAAGCACGCATGGTTCCACTGCACCACGGCGACTACAAACCATTACGACCTTTCAAAATTACCGTGCATGGTGAGAGAGCAAAACATTTCTGAATACTGGAACAACAGCGACCTCATGTAGCAATACTTATCACTACATAGGCACTAAGAACAAGTAACCGCCTGCATCACTATCATTCACGTACCATTACTTGAAGCTTCCCTCTATCCCATTAATTTACACAGTGCTGGAAATATCAAGGCTTTTATTGACGCAAGTTGAAATTTGTGTGTGAATTGGTACATAAGCCCAGATAGTTGAGAGACTTGCTGGGGAGAAGGCGAGGTGGATGGAGAGGAGGACTGAGAAGGGAGGGAGGAAGACAGTGGAGGTAAGGAAGAGGAAAAGGGGAGAGATAGGAAGAGTGGTTTAGAAGGAGGGAAGAAGAGGGATGATGAGAGAGAGTTTGAGAAGGAGAAAGAGAAGGAGGAAGAGAGAGAAAAGGAAGAAAAGGAAGAGAGAGAGAGAGAGAGAGAGAGAGAGAGAGAGAGAGAGAGAGAGAGAGAGAGAGAGAGAGAGAGAAGAGAGAGAGAGAGAGAGAGAGAGAGAGAGAGAGAGAGAGAGAGAGAGAGAGAGAAAAGAGGGAAGAGAAAGAAGAAAGATAGAGAGGAACAAAAAGAAGCAGAGAGTGAGAGAGAGAGAGAGAGAGAGAGAGAGAGAGAGAGAGAGAGAGAGAAAGAGGAGTTGATATGATGCACAGTAAAGCATTTCCTCTCTTCCTCTTTCCTTCTTCCTTCTTTTCCTTTTTCTTTCTTTATATCTTGATTTTAACCCCTTCAGTACTGAGACGCATTTGTACCTTGAGTTTTATGTACCATTGGACCATTTTATTGACACTAGCGAGGGTGTATGGAGGTCACAAGATTAATGGCCACAGTCTTCACTATTCTAATCCCCCTCAAGAGTTTCTGAAGCTGTATAAGATCACCAAATAGTCACCACAAGGAATATGAAAGCGTGTCTTGGTAGTGAACAAGTTAATTTAATGTTTTTACTTATTTTTTTCTTTCATTATATTTTTCATCTCACTTCTTTCTCTCCTTCTTTCTTTTTTTTCATCAATTCATTTGTTTCTCGTCTCTTCCTTTATTTTTGCGTTCATTCATTCAGATTCTCATTTTCTCTTCATTCACCTATTTCCATCTCCTTTCTGTTCGTTTTTCCTTTCTTTTTTTCATTCATTCATTCTTTCTCGTCTACTCTCTTTACTGACTCACGTGATTGTCCTTCCATATTTCTTCCTTCCTTCTTTCCTTCCTTCCTTCCTTCCTTCCTTCCTTCTTTCCTTAAACCTGGCAGTGTTTGAGTGTGTTTGTAATATTAGCTTGTCACTTGAGCGTCTCTAAAACTAACATTATTTTATTTTCTCCTTTCTTTCCTTCCTTTCTTCCTTCCTTCCTTCCTTCTTTCCTTAAACCTGGCAGTGTTTGAGTGTGTTTGTAATATTAGCTTATCACTTGAGCGTCTCTAAAACTAACATTATCTTATTTTCTCCTTTCTTTCCTTCCTTCATTCATTCCCTCATTCGTCTCTTAATTCCTGCTTTCGTTTCATCTCTCTCGTTGTTTCCTTGATGAAAAAAAATTATCTTTTCTCATTTTTTCATTCTTCTTCTTATTCGTTATTTTCTCATTTTTCTTTTCTATATTGTTCCTTCATTTTATACTTGTGGTTTCTCTCTCTCTCTCTCTCTCTCTCTCTCTCTCTCTCTCTCTCTCTCTCTCTCTCTCTCTCTCTCTCTCTCTCTCTCTCCACACACACACACACACACACACACACACACACAAGAACGTAAGCGCATCTTAATCTTTTTACTTGATTTTTTCCCAGATCTCTTCTGATTACTCTATTATGAATTAACACACTCTTGACGGGGCTAAAAACAACAACAACAAAAACAACAACAGCAACAACAACAACAACTACTACTACTACTACTACTACTACAACTACAACTACTACTACTACTACTACTACTATTACTACCACAACAACAACAACAATAACAACAGTGATTCCAACACCAACGACAACAACAACATAAACAAAAACAACAACACCAACAACAACAACAAAAACTACTACTACTACTACTACTACTACTACTACTACTACTTTTATTACTACTACTACTACTACTACTACTACTACTACTACTACTACTACTACTACTACTGCTACTGCTGCTACTACTGCTACTACTACTACTACTACTACTACTACTACTACTACTACTACTGTTATTGCTAATGCTGCTGCTGATGATGATGTGGGGGAGTGATGAAAATGATGATAATGATCTTCGTAATGTAAAGTAGTAGATGTAGCAGTAGTAATAGTAGTAGTAGTAGTAGTAGTAGTAGTAGTAGTAGTAGTAGTAGTAGGAGTACTAATAGTATAAATAGTAGTAGTAGCAGTATTGTTGTTACTACAGCTGTTACCACCACCACTACCACCACCACCACCACCACCTTGCCTAGCTGACTCACGAACACAAGAGAGCAAGGGGAGGTTTTAAGCCTTTGGAACTTCACACGACAAGAGGCTGTCTTTAGGAAGCAATTAAACATATGCGTATTTCTTTTTAAACCTCCCTCATGGCACACACACACACACACACACACACACACACACACACACACCTTGACGAGCCTCATAACTACTGAACAACCCTTCACACTCCCGTTGTTGAGAGAAGAGAAGCACAAACGTTCGAGAGAGAGTGCGTGGGTTGCGAATGAAGGTTGCAAGCGTGTGGTGGTGTGTGGGCGGGTGTGTGGCGTGTGTGGCGTGTGGGGTGGTGTGGGATGGGGTAGCAGGCAGGCAGGCAGGCAGGCAGGACTTCACGTCAGATGCTGGGGCCGGCCTGCAGTGGCTGTGTCCATAACAGCTTCGTTGTTTCATGTCCTGAGCCAAGGATTCGGAGGCGGGGCTAAGGCTTGACCGATAGAAAATGAGAATTCTGCTGTCTTACGCTCTATTTTTGATATCGTTTAGTTCAAATCTCCACAACTGACGCTAGAAAAGTTGTAATTTGAGGCGCTTTCCCTTGAATTGCGCTGGGTGGGTAGATGCGTTCTGTGTGATGAGGCAAGGTGTAGTGATAGCGTGGTCGTGAGGGCAGCGAGCGTGGCGAGAGGGCCACTGTTATCATATCTGTGAGCTAAGGAAGTGAGAGGAGCATGCAACAGTGGGCAAGGTTGGCGATTGGCTGTGCGTGGCCTGAGCTGTAGTGGCCAATGTTTGGGTTTCGGAAGTTACTCGGGGGCCGACTTTCTGAACACCACAAGCCGCCCCGTGTCTCTCGCAGCCACCCTGGGGGAAGAAAGGACAGACAGACGGAAAGACGGACGGACGGGATAAAAGAATTAAGAACAAAGAACAAGGAAAAAAGAACACAGGAGCTAGCCAGACACTTAAATTAATCTATAGTGAAGTGAAGTGAAGTGAAAACACGTAGATATGGGTCCGCACGATCACCAAGACGAGGATGAGGTGGGTGAAATGTACTCTGAGGAAAGCCTGAGCCGATCTGACAGCGTTGACTACCTCTCCCTGCACGCTCTGGACGATGGCACGGTGGAGGAGAGATTCAGAGTGGACAGGAGGAAACTGGAGGCCATGATACTGGGTAAGGGGAGCCATAAAGGATCTCTGTACTGTACGCCTCTCTCTCTCTCTCTCTCTCTCTCTCTCTGGGGGATGATAATGTAAATAAAAATGTTGTTTATGATATTAGGGTTTGTGAAGAAAGAAAGTGTTCTCTCGAGCTGTGTGTGTGTGTGTGTGTGTGTGTGTGTGTGTGTGTGTGTATTATTACTCTATCTTTTAAGAATATGTTTGTGTACTGTGTCTTTGTGTGAATCTCTCTCTCTCTCTCTCTCTCTCTCTCTCTCTCTCTCTCTCTCTCTCTCTCTCTCTCTCTGTAATCAGTCATTTCTCTATCTTTGTGGAAATTAATCGGTCATTCAGTAAGTCATTTAGTCAGTCTTGTAATCAGTCAGTCAGTCAGTCAGTCACGTAACCAATCAGTCAGTCGGTCAGTCAGTCAGTCGGTCAGTCAGTCAGTCAGTCAGTCAGTCAGTCACGTAACCAATCAGTCAGTCAGTCGGTCAGTCAGTCACGTAACCAGTCAGTCAGTCAGTCAGTCGGTCAGTCAGTCACGTAACCAGTCAGTCAGTCGGTCAGTCAGTCACGTAACCAGTCAGTTAGTCAGTCGGTCAGTGAGTCACGTAACCAATCAGTCAGTCGGTCAGTCAGTCACGTAACCAATTAGTCAGTCAGTCGGTCGGTCAGTCAGTCACGTAACCAGTCAGTCAGTCAGTCGGTCGGTCGGTCGGTCAGTCAGTCGGTCGGTCGGTCAGTCAGTCAGTCAGTCGGTCGGTCAGTCAGTCACGTAACCAGTCAGTCAGTCAGTCAGTCGGTCGGTCGGTCAGTCAGTCACGTAACCAGTCGGTCGGTCGGTCAGTCAGTCACGTAACCAGTCGGTCGGTCGGTCAGTCAGTCACGTAACCAGTCGGTCGGTCGGTCAGTCAGTCACGTAACCAGTCGGTCGGTCGGTCAGTCAGTCACGTAACCAGTCGGTCGGTCGGTCAGTCAGTCACGTAACCAGTCGGTCGGTCGGTCGGTCAGTCAGTCACGTAACCAGTCGGTCGGTCGGTCGGTCAGTCAGTCAGTAGTCGGTCGGTCGGTCGGTCGGTCAGTCAGTCACGTAACCAGTCAGTCAGTCAGTCAGTCAGTCAGTCGGTCAGTCAGTCACGTAACCAATCAGTCAGTCAGTCAGTCGGTCAGTCGGTCAGTCGGTCGGTCGGTCAGGTCACGTAAGTCGGTCGGTCAGTCAGTCACGTAACCAGTCAGTCAGTCAGTCGGTCGGTCGGTCGGTCAGTCAGTCACGTAACCAGTCAGTCAGTCAGTCGGTCGGTCGGTCGGTCAGTCAGTCACGTAACCAGTCGGTCGGTCGGTCAGTCAGTCACGTAACCAGTCGGTCGGTCGGTCGGTCAGTCAGTCACGTAACCAGTCAGTCACGTAACCAGTCGGTCGGTCAGTCAATCACGTAACCAGTCGGTCGGTCAGTCAGTCACGTAACCAGTCAGTCAGTCAGTCAGTCGGTCAGACAGACTGACTGTCAGTCAGTCACGTAACCAGCCAGTCAGTCAGACTGACTGTCAGTCAGTCACGTAACCAGCCAGTCAGTCAGTCACGTAACCAGCCAGTCAGTCAGTCAGTCACGTAACTAATCAGTCGGTCAGTCAGTCACGTAACCAGCCAGTCAGTCAGTCACGTAACCAGCCAGTCAGTCAGTCAGTCACGTAACCAGCCAGTCAGTCAGTCACGTAACCAGCCAGTCAGTCAGTCAGTCACGTAACTAATCAGTCGGTCAGTCAGTCACGTAACCAGCCAGTCAGCCAGTCAGTCAGTGAATATGACATATAAATCACAAGAAGTTAATTCGCTACTTGGATTGAACGAAAGAGGAAATGATTGTAGGTACTCTCTCTCTCTCTCTCTCTCTCTCTCTCTCTCTCTCTCTCTCTCTCTCTCTCTCTCTCTCTCTCTCTCTCTCTCTCTCTCTGAGTCATCTATCTTCTGACATCAAGATAACAGTGTTGTTTATTATTGTTCAACTCTCCCCCAATCTAAGCTCCCGTCTCTACTCCCCACCTCTCTCCTTCCCCCCTCTTCCTTCCTCCCTCTCCTCCTCCTCCCTTCCTACGCACTGCGATCATTTGAGTCTCGTGAAGTGAAGACATCGACGAAAAATGCAAAAGCTGAGGCCAAGAATAAGATGAGAGAACGATTGTTGGGCTGTGGCTGTTAATTAGGAGGGTGAAGTAAGAGAGGGAGAGAGGGAGGCAGGAGGGTGAAGTAAGAGAGGGAGGCAGAGGGAGAGAGAGAGATAATGGGTTCAGTATCAAGTGTCTCGCGTGCTGTGTGCTAAGTAGATAAATGTATAATGTTTGTAAAAGAGGATAAACATTGCAAAGATGAACTTGTAAGTGAAAGAAGTGTAGGTGCAGTTGAAGAGTTAAGGGAAGCGTGTTAAAATGTCGACATTGCGAAGGGTTTAGAGTTTAGCGAGTAGAAAAACGAGGAAATGCAGGAAAATATTGAGATAGGTGTAGATAAAGTTGAAGAGTTACGTGATGCGTGTTAAAATGTCGACATTGGGAAGTGTTTAGAATTTCGTAAGTGTAGGAAAAAACGAGGAAATGCAGTAAGTGTAGGAAAAAAACGAGGAAGTGCAGGAAAATATTGAAAGGAGTGTAGGTAAAGTTGAAGAGATAAGGGAAGCTTGTTAAAATGTCGACATTGGGAAGTGTTTAGAATTTCGTAAGTGTAGGAAAAAACGAGGAAATGCAGTAAGTGTAGGAAAAAAACGAGGAAATGCAGGAAATTTTTGAAAGGAGTGTAGGTAAAGTTGAAGAGATAAGGGAAGCTTGTTAAAATGTCGACATTGGGAAGTGTTTAGAGTTTCGTGAGTAGAAAAAAAACGAGGAAATGCAGAAAATCTGAAGTGTTTCGATGATAAAGAAAATACATTAGCGGTTTCACAGGAGGTATCGCTTCGGTTAAATTTGGATCGGTTCGGTTTTTCTTCAAATTAGATAAGGATTAGTAGACACGTAAATAATGCTCTTAACCCATTCAGCATCTTGACGCGTTTCCATATTCACTCTCCTTACTATTTGGTGATTTTATAAAGCTTCAGAGACTTATGTGGGGGATTAAACTAATGAAGACTGTGACCATTAATCTTCAGACCTTCATAGACCCTTCCTTATGTCAGTAAAATCGTCTAATTACACCCAAACTCAAGGTAAAAATGCGTCCCAATGGGGGGGGGGATTAAAACAATGAAAACAGTGACCATTAATCTTCTGACCTTCATCTAATCGCACATAAAACTCAAGGTAAAAATGCGTCTCAATGTGGATGATTAAACTAATGAAGATTGTGACCATTAATCTTCTGACCTCCATAAACCCTTCCTAATGTCAGTAAAATCGTCTAATCACACCCAAAACTCAAGGTAAAAAGGCGTCCCAATGTTAGAAATGCGTCCTAATGTGGATGATTAAACTAATGAAGACTGTGACCATTAATCTTCTGACCTCCATAGACCCTTCCTAATGTCGGTAAAATCATCTAATCGCACACAAAACTCAAGGTAAAAATGCGTTCCAGTACTGAAGGGTTTGAAAGATAATGGTTGTGTTGAAGAGAAGTGTTATTGAGTTAATGGTGGAAGAGTCGCCACTGTAAAGGTGTAACTCCCGTGACTGTGTGAAGGAGAGAATGTTTGGACACGTGAAGCAAAGCAAAGCAAAGCAAAGCAAAGCAAACCACTTCACGCC
>NC_059259.1:345629-348129 GCF_017591435.1 Portunus trituberculatus
TAGTGATAGATTAACAGGATTTTTACATTATTGACGGGGGAAACACTTTTAATCCGGCTCTGTTGTTTGAATATTCTGAGTTTAGTTGAAGTTACGCATGGTTTTAGGGGTGTTTTTGCGGTTCTAGTGATAGATTAAAAAGATTTTCACATTACTAACAAAGGGAGCGCTTTCAAGAACTCTGCTAGTCATCTCTGTGGCCTTTGAATACCGTCGTAAGAGAAAGCTGTACGTTTCAATATATCTTTAGTTACTTAAGGTTATCATAGAGGTGTTTTTTGCGGTTCTAGTAACAAAGTAACATGATTTTTACTTGACCGACTGGGGAAACACCCTTAACCTCTTCAGTACTGAGACGAATTTTTACCTTGAGATTTGTGTACGATTAAACCATTTTATTGACATTAGGAAGTGTTTAAAGGAGGCCAGAAGATTAATGGCCAGAGTCTTCACTGTTTTAATCATCATGCAAGTTTCTGAAGCTGTATGTAATCACCAAACAGTAAGTAGATTGAATGTAGAAAACGTCATGGTACTGAAGTGGTGAACAACTTGGCTGGTCATCTCAGTGGCCTTAGATAATAGTAGTGTCTGAATATCGGTCACTGAGTCACTCGTGTGCGATTCCCTGCTCGGTGTACACGTCAATAGATCAATTAGTTGGTCCTTTCACGTGTTATTGTAGTTTGTGCATTGATCTGGCCACTGTTCCAAGATGTGCGTGATTCCAGCTGTGATGCGCGTAACTTCCTCTCTTTCCTCTTCGTCAGCTGATTATCCTGTCTTTATACGGGGTCTCTGTTTTTGTCGAGTCTCCTCCACCTGCCTCTGTCACCAACCCTATTGTTTTGCAGTCCTTTCTCTTTCTCGTCTTTTATACAGTTTTTCCATCTAATCTTGGGTCTTCCTCTCCTCCTCCTTCCTGTGTGTAACTGTTTTCCATCTAATCTTGGGTCTTTCCTTCCTCCTCCTTCCTGCAGTAAATGT
Organism: Portunus trituberculatus; assembly: GCF_017591435.1. Taxonomy (NCBI): domain Eukaryota; kingdom Metazoa; phylum Arthropoda; class Malacostraca; order Decapoda; family Portunidae; genus Portunus; species Portunus trituberculatus. The sequence continues at coordinate 346,617 of NC_059259.1, forward strand.
TTTCTTTTACGTTGTGGCCTATACCGCCTGTATGTGTACTTGAGTGTAGGAAGCGGTGTTCAGCTTCCATCTATTAGCGGTGCAAGCAATTTTTTTGTAGTGGTACCCATGTTAGGGCCCGTAACACCACCCAAGCGCAATGGCAAAGTTTCAAGGCGGCATGTGGTGTGATTCGAACCTACGCGTGGACGTCTGCCCGATCCCACGCTCACCTCTGTATCCACTACGCCACCTGCTTGCATTGTTATGTTATTATCACTACTCGGGTTGTTTCTCTTAAAAACCTGCTTTTTACTTCAGCTAGATTCAAAATATTCAAACACACTGCTCTCTCACCACGACTGTTTTCAAAGGCCATAGATTTCAATCGTGTTTCTCCTGTTAATAATGTAAGAATCTTGTTAATCTGTCACAGGAACTTCAAAACTTGCCTTTACTTCAACTAGACAGAATATTCAAACGCACTGCCTTCTCACCACGATTGTTTCCAAAGGCCACAGATATCAATAGTGTTTCTCCTGTTCATCATGTAAAATTCCTGTCAATCCGTCACTAGAACTCCAAAAATGCCTCTAAAAACCTGCCTTTACTTCAACTAGACTCAAAATATTCAAACACACTGCTCTCTCACCACGACTGTTTCCAAAGGCCACACATATCAATACTGTTTCTCCTGTTAATCATGTAAAAATCCTGTCAATCTGTCACTGGAACCGTAAAAACACCCTTGAAAACCTGCGTAATTTCAACTACAGCCTTCAGAAGTTTAGAATGTAGTGCAGGTGAGCGCTGGAAGTTTATTAGTTGACCGCTGCAACACACACACACACACACACACACACACACACACACAAATTAGACCTTGTACTACGGTAATAATGCAAGTTGTGTGTGTGTGTGTGTGTGTGTGTGTGTGTGTGTGTGTGTGTGTTTTGAGTGGGGTCAGGTGATCCGCTCTGACCTTGAACACGGTATCTCTCTCTCTCTCTCTCTCTCTCTCTCTCTCTCTCTCTCTCTCTCTCTCTCTCGTGTATGTGGAATGAAATAAAAAAAAACAGTAATAATGGCAATGATGATAACAATGATAGTAAATTGATAATAATAATGATAATAATGATAAAAATAAATGTTTGTTCTGGAGTGACCCTGAAAATAGGCCACGTTTTTATAGTCAAGTTAAAATTAGTGATAGTTTTTTTTTTATTTATTTATCTGTGTATATTATTTATTTATCTGTTTATATTATTTATTTATTATTGCTATTATTATTATTATTATTATTATTATTATTATTGTTTTTTTTTACGTAGGCGCATCCAGTAAATGAGAATAATAGAATAGATAAATAAATAAATAAATAAAGCATGAAAAAAATGAACCAATTCGTCAGAAATCGTGCCAAGGGAAACGAACACAAATGAAAAACAAATAAAATAAAAATAAGTGGAAGACAAAAAGAGTAAAAATTTAACACCTGGGAAAAAAATGCTGACAAGAAGGGAAGAATTTTAAC
>NC_059259.1:363129-368129 GCF_017591435.1 Portunus trituberculatus
GAAAGAAACCGTGACTTTTTTTTAGTTAGTGAAAGAAACCGTGACTTTTTTTAGTTGAGTGAAAGAAACCGTGACATTTTTTATTAGTCTAGTGAAAGAAACCGTGACTTTTTTATTAGTCTAGTGAAAGAAACCGTGACTTTTTTTATTAGTCTAGTGAAAGAAACCGTGACTTTTTTTTATATTAGTCTAGTGAAAGAAACCGTGACTTTTATTTACTTATTTTCTTTTTAGTTGAGCTTAAGAAACCGTGGCATTTTTGAGTTGACAAGCGGTACTTTGAGAGGAAAATTTAATAGAGGATTAATTGATATGCCTAATAACTGTTTAACTTCTTTAGCTATGAACTTAGAATACTGAATGTCATTTTTTTCCATTTCAACTCGGGAAAGGAATGTGATCTTACTGTTGGGCGGACACAAAAAAGTGAAAATTGACGAAAACTGTCAAAGTGAACATTTTTGAAGTGTACTGGTGTTGTATGTGGTGTTGACCATGCAGCACACACCGCCACAACACCATGCCAGCCCTACCGCAACCCCTGTCCCCACCACACTCACCACCTTCATGAACCAACGCATCTACCACAACATCGTGCTCACCACCACCACCACCACCACCGCAACCTAACACCGAAACATTTCACTCATCACCACCACAATCAACACCTATCACCACCACCCATGCATTTCCCTCACCACCTGACAATGTCGCCAACCACACCACCACCACCACCACAGCCACAAATCTCCGACAAAATAGCGCCTATGTTCTTTGTGTACCGCGGCTTGCCAGTACAGGGTGCCTTGTTCTCTCAAACTGTTAACACGCCACAGCTACAAGCACAACTGGGTGAGTAGAAACAATAGTAGTAGTAGTAGTAGTAGTAGTAGTAGTAATGGCAGCTTGTTTTTATTAAGTTTGCTGGTATTGTACTTACTAATTGAAAAACTGGTAGTAGTAGTAGTAGTAGTAGTAGTAGTAGTAGTAGTAGTAGTAGTAGTAGCAGCTTGTTTATTTTAAGTTTCCTGGTATTATTGTACTTACGAATGGAAAAACTGCTATTCTTAGTTCTCATCAGATAGTCTTTTTACTATCATTAACCCCTTCAGTACTGGGACGCATTTTTACCTTGATTTTTGGGTGTGATTAGACTATTTTATTTGCATCAGGAAGGGTCTAAGAGGTCAAAAGATTAATGGCCAATCAAGTATTGTCATCCCATGTGTTTCTGAAATCATGTAAAACTGCCAAAGTAACCAGAATGAATATGAAAACACGTCCTGGTACTGGTATTTGCATCAGAAGGGGTCTATGGAGGTCAAAAGATTAGTGGTCAGTCTGATATTCTCATCCCAACATGTGTTTCTGAAGCCATGTAAAACTGCCAAAGTAGTAACAAGAATGAATATGAAAACACGTCCTGGTAATGAAGAGATTTTTATTTGCTGTAGGAAGGGTCTAAAGAGGCCAAAAGTATAATATTCTCATCCCAACAAGTGTTTTCGAAGCAATGTAAAACTACCAAAGTAACCAGAGTGAATATGGAAACACGTCCTGGTACTGAAGCGATTTGAGTGTTTTCAACTTCATATATGCCTTATGAAACTATTTTATAACCCCGCTAGTTAGTTTTGGAATGTTATATATACGTCTAGCCAGAAGTGACGCGTTAAACTGTCTATTGTCAACTAGATTAGCTTAAGTTAGCATGAATTAAGGCAGGTTAGATCGATTTTGGTTAAGTTTGTAGTTTTGTTAGGATGCCAAGAATAAGATTAGTCCCTTCAGTACGTCGAGCCAGCGGTGACGCGTTAAACTGTCAATTGTCAACTAGATTAGCTTAAGTTAGCATGCATTAAGGCAGGATAGATAAATTTTGGTTAAGTTTGTAGTTTTGTTAGGATGCCTGCAGTAAGATTAGCCCCTCCAGTACTAGCACTTGTTTTCCTATTCCTTCTGCTTACTCTAGAGATTTCATACAGCTTCAGAAACTTACGTGGGGATTAAATTAGAGAAAAAAATAAATCTTGCAACCTCCATAGACGCCTGATGTAAATAAAATCGTCTAATCACAGCCAAAACTCTTAGTAAAATTGCGTTCCAGTACTGAAGGGGTTAGAACTTGGCTGCAGTGACACCAACAACAACAACGGCACTAGCACAGATTATCCTATTAAAATGGAGAAGAGTTCATGCATTAATCTTTTAACCTCCATAGACGTCTTCTAATGTAAATATAATCGTCAAATCATAGCCAAAACTTAGTAAAAATGCGGTCCAGTACTGAAGGGGTTAGAATTTGGCGGCGGTGACACCACCACCACCACCAACAACAACAATGGCACTAGCGCAGATTCCTATTAATTTTTGAAGAGATGCGAGTCGTGGCTAAACATTTTTAACCGTCACATTTCCAGTGGTCGTAGTACAGGTGACTTGTTTGTGTTTGAAGTTACAATGCGTCTTGAGCGTACAGTGAGTGGCGAGTGTGACGCAGACCTGGCTACTGTGCCGTGGCCATCAGTGAGCTGTGACGCTGGCATGTCATCCACGCAGTGCCAGTGTGCCAGTGTGGGCGCTGCTCCTTACCCTGTGGTGAGGCGGCGGTAGTGGCGCGTGGTGCGAGGCAGACTTTCTTTAAACCCTTAGAGCAGGCACCGTCGTAAACTCTTAGAGCAGACACCTTCGTTCTCAAGCGTAATGGGGAAAATGGTCAGCACGCGACATAGGTGTCTGACGGAAAGATGTCATCAGTTAATTAACAAATGTGCCGTCCAAAGTCAACATGAGGTAGGTGTTTGCCAGACAGACGTCCCTGTGTGTACATGCGAGGGACACAGCGGTGTTCTTGGCCTGATAACAGCCGCGCCCTCCCGCCACCTTCGCTCCCTCAGACCCTCTCGGCCTCTGGCTCTGTGTTGCGCGGGTAAAGGCGCGTCCACACTTGTTAACATAACATAAATAATAGGATAACAAAGGGCCACCAGGGCCCATCTAGGTTATCCTGTATCAGTCGCACAGCGACCTCGTCATCAGTACTTAAAGATACACTTACAAGTACACAATACATTATATACTAATTCTAAATATTTGGCCCACTAACAAGGCTAAGTCCTGCAGCGAATTCCTCTACAATCTGTGATCCCCATACCTGGGGATCATGTCTTGTTTAACTATAGTAAATTTCTTATAAAAACTATCATGCAGCGCTATACATAATTATAAATCTAATAAATTTAAGTGCTTATCTAATCTGTTTTTAAACATTGTCAAACTAGTGCTATTTACAACCCTCTCTGGCAGTGCATTCCAGAAGTCTACCACCCTATGACTAAAGAAATATTTTCTTCTATCTAACCTGCAGCCTTGCTTTCTAATCTCCCTGCCATGATTTCTAGTCCTATTTCCCTCCTCTAAGGTAAAGAAAGATCTCACATCTATGTAGTTTGTATCTGAGAACATTTTAAATAACTCTATCATATCCTCTTATACATCTCCTCTCAAATGAAAACATGTTTAATTCCTTTAATCTATCTCTATACTCCAGGCGCTTTAATGCTGGTATCATCCTAGTTGCTCTTCTCTGAACTGCTTCTAACATGTTGATATCCTGCCTATAATGGGGTGACCAGGCCTGTATGCAATACTCTAAATGGGGCCTAACATAGGAATTATATAAGCTACGCACCACTTCCTTACTTTTATAACTAACATTTCTATTTATAAAACCCAGGATCCTATTTGCCCTATTTCTTGCTTCTAAACATTGCTTTGAAAATTTCATAGTCCTGTCTATCACTACTCCTAAATCCTTTCCTTCCTCTACTGCCTCTAGCCAACATCCCTCCATCTCATAGTTAAAGTTTGTGTTGTCTTTACCTAAATGCATAACCTGACACTTTTAGAATTAAACTCCATCTGCCACCTGTCTGCCCATGCTATCAGCCTGTCCAGGTCTCGTTGTATTCTGTAATTGTCCTTTTCACCCTGTACTGCACATGCTATCTTAGTATCATCTGCAAACTTTGATACTTTGCTACTAATTCCTATATCTAAATCGTTAATGTACACCAAGAAAAGAAGAGGTCCTAGCACTGATCCTTGGGGTACCCCACTAACCACTTCCTTCCACTCAGACATTGCCCCATTTAATACTACTCTCTGTTTCCTATCAGAAAGCCATTCACTAATCCAATCAACTAACCTACCTCCTATCCCATGTAGTCTCAATTTGTACACTAGCCTCCTATGCGGTACCTTATCAAACGCCTTGCTAAAATCTAGATATATAACATCTATGCTATTTCCATCATCTAACTCCTTGGTAATATATTCTAAGATATCGAGCAAATTTGTAAGACAGGACCTCCCTGATCTAAAGCCATGTTGGGTATCTAATTAATGTATTCTCATTTAAATGCTCCCAAATACTACCCTTAATGATTTTCTCTAGTATCTTACATACTATACTAGTTAAACTGATCGGTCTATAATTATTCGCATCATCCTTCCTACCTTTTTTAAATATTGGTGTAACATTAGCTAACTTCCAGTCCTGAGGTATCTCAGCAAACCTAAGTGATCTTTCAAAGATTAACTTAAGTGCTTCAGAAATACTGTCATTTCCTTATATCGTTGCATCGTTGCGTATCGCCCAGTAATACGCAATGGTGCAACAGGGTATTGTACCCACGTGTTGCGTATCCGCGTGGTGTATCATCGTTGCGTGGTGCAACATTATCATTCAGTTTCTTCCTGACCATCGCCATGAGAGCAAATGTGCAGTTGGCTGTGGCCACCTAGAGTTTAGTCATGAACATAAAAATCAGTAAAAGGAAAAAAAGTCACGGCGTTGGTGGGTGCCTAAACTCTGTGCAAGTAGGGACATGTACAAAGGAACAACTATGTCTTTACTCCACCCATATATATATATATATATATATATATATATATATATATATATATATATATATATATATATATATATATATATATAT
>NC_059259.1:375629-380629 GCF_017591435.1 Portunus trituberculatus
TGTTGACAGATTAACAAGATTTTTAACATTTATTATTAACTGGCAAAACTCTATGACCCTCTTAGCCCCGCTAGTCATCTCTGTGGCCTTGGAAAACAGTCCTGGTGAAGTGACGCGGGTTTTGAAAGATCGTTTTTATGGATCAAGTGACAGATTAGCAAGATTTTTTACATTATTAATTGGTAAAACTCTGACCCTCTTAGGAACATCGCTAGTCATCTCTGTGGCCTTGGAAAACAGTAATGGTGAAGTGACACGGATTTTGAAAGATGGTTTTTATGGATCTAGTGACAGATTGACAAGAATTTTTCACATTATTAACTGGTAAAACACTATGACACTCTTAGGCCCGTTAGTCATCCCTGTGGCATTGGAAAACAGTCATGGTGAAGTGACGTGGGTTTTTAAGCGAGTTTTTATGGTTCTATTGACAGATTAACAAGATTTTTCAAATTATTAACTGGTAAAACACTGTGACCCTTGTAGAAACCCTGCTAGTCATCCCTGTGGCCTTGGGAAAACGGTCGTGGTGAAGTGACGCGGGTTTTAAGGGATTTTATTTATACCATGTGGGCTTTTCACGGGAATTTCTGGGCTAAAGGGGGTAGTTTTTTGGGTACCTCCTATCTCAAAGCTCACCCGCTAGGAAACCGTTGCCCCGAGTGAAGAAGCCCAACCTACATTCGGACCGTGGACAGGATTCAAACCCATGCGCTTGGAGAACCCTCGGACCGTAAAGCACGCATGGTTCCACTGTACCACGGCGGACCCAAAATCCATCCTCCCCGGCGGGGAATCGAACCCCGGTCTCCCGCGTGACAGGCGGGGATACTAACCACTATACTACCGAGGACTGTTGACAGATTAACAAGATTTTTAACATTTATTATTAACTGGCAAAACTCTATGACCCTCTTAGCCCCGCTAGTCATCTCTGTGGCCTTGGAAAACAGTCCTGGTGAAGTGACGCGGGTTTTGAAAGATGGATTTTATGGATCAAGTGACAGATTAGCAAGATTTTTTACATTGTTAATTGGTAAAACTCTGACCCTCTTAGGAACATCGCTAGTCATCTCTGTGGCCTTGGAAAACGGTAATGGCGAAGTGACGCGTGTTTTGAAAGATGGTTTTTGTGGTTCTAGTGACAGATTAACAAGATTTTTAACACTTATTATTAACTGGTAAAACTCTTTGACCCTCTTAGAACCCCGCTAGTCATCCCTGTGGCCTTGGAAAACAGGCCTTGGGAAAAGTCGTGAAGTGACGCGGGTTTTAAGGGATTTTATTTATACCATGTGGGCTTTTCACGGGAATTTCTGGGCTAAAGGGGGTACTTTTTTGGGTACCTTCTATCTCAAAGCCCACCCGCTAGGAAACCGTTGCCCCGAGTGAAGAAGCCCAACCTACACTCGGACCGTGGACAGGATTCGAACCCGTGCCCTTGGAGACCCCTCGGACCCCAAAGCGTATGATTTCACTGTACCACGGCGGACCCAAAATCAATCCTCCCCGGCGGGGAATCGAACCCCGGTCTCCCGCGTGACAGGCGGGGATACTAACCACTATACTACCGAGGACTGTTGACAGAGTAACAAGATTTTTAACAGTTATTATTAACTGGTAAACTCTGACCCTCTTAGCCCCGCTAGTCATCTCTGTGGCCTTGGAAAACAGTCGTGATGAAGTGACGCGGGATTTTAAAGATGTTTTTTGTGGTTGTAGTGACGCTATTTAGAATCCGGTTAGACATCTGTTTTGTTTGAAAATTGTTGAAGTGTTAACGGGTGTTTGAATAGAGTTTTTACGGCTGTAGTGACAGGGTGACTCACTATTGAAACGAGAAACACTGGAGAACCCTTTTAGAATAGTTTTAGTGAAGTGATACGGTTTTTAAAGGGAATTTTTATGGTTCCAGTGACAGGTTGATAAGATTTCTACATTACTGATAGGTGGAACAGTCTTGAGAACTCGACTAGTCATCTCTGTGGCCTTGGAAAACAGTCGTGGTGAGAGCAGAGCCTTTCAGGATATACACCTTTGCATAATTTGGGTTAGAGGGATAATAATAAAGAATAATAAATGTTCTAGTTGAAGTGACGGGTTTTTAAGAATGTTTTTATAATAACAGGTTAAGAAAATTTCTACATTATTGGCAGGAGAAACACTCTTGGGAGAATATTAAAGGTTGTTATTGAAATGACGGGTTTTTTTTTATTTTAAGGACGTTTTTATGGTTCCAGTGACAGGTTAACAAGATTTCTACGTTGTTGACAGTAGAAACACCATTAAAAACACGGCTTGGCATCTCTGTGGCCTTGGAAAAGTCATGGTGAAGTGACACGGGTTTGTAAGAATGTTTTTATGGTTCTAGTGGAAGTGACACGGTGTTTGAAGTGTTTTTATTGTTCTAGTGGAAGTGACGGGTTTTTAAGAATGTTTTATGGTTCTAGTGGAAGTGGCGGGGTTTTAAGAATGTTTTTATGGTTCTAGTGGAAGTGGCGGGTTTTTAAGAATGTTTTTAGGGTTCTACTGGAAGTGGCGGGTTTTTAAGAATGTTTTTATGGTTCTAGTGGAAGTGGCGGGTTTTTAAGAATGTTTTTATGGTTCTAGTGGAAGTGACACGGGTTTTTAAGAATGTTTTTATGGTTCTAGTGGAAGTGACACGGGTTTTTAAGAATGATTTTAGGGTTCTAGTGGAAGTGGCGGGTTTTTAAGAATGTTTTTATGGTTCTAGTGGAAGTGGCGGGGTTTTAAGAATGTTTTTATGGTTCTAGTGGAAGTGGCGGGTTTTTAAGAATGTTTTTAGGGTTCTAGTGGAAGTGGCGGGTTTTTAAGAATGTTTTTATGGTTCTAGTGGAAGTGGCGGGTTTTAAGAATGTTTTATGGTTCTAGTGGAAGTGACACGGTTTTAAGAATGTTTTATGGTTCTAGTGAAGTGACACGGGTTTTTAAGAATGTTTTTAGGGTTCTAGTGGAAGTGACGGGTTTTTAAGAATGTTTTTATGGTTCTAGTGGAAGTGACACGGGTTTTAAGAATGTTTTATGATTCTAGTGGAAGCGGGTTTTAAGAATATTTTATGGTTCTAGTGGAAGTGGCGGGTTTTTAAGAATGTTTTTATGGTTCTTGTGGAAGTGACGGGGTTTTAAGAATGTTTTTATGGTTCTAGTGGAAGTGACGGGTTTTAAGAATGTTTTTAGGGTTCTAGTGAAAGTGGCGGGTTTTTAAGAATGTTTTTATGGTTCTAGTGGAAGTGACACGGGTTTTAAGAATGTTTTTAGGGTTCTAGTGAAAGTGGCGGGTTTTTAAGAATGTTTTTATGGTTCTAGTGGAAGTGGCGGGTTTTTAAGAATGTTTTTATGGTTCTAGTGGAAGTGACACGGGTTTTTAAGAATGTTTTTATGGTTCTAGTGGAAGTGACACGGGTTTTTAAGAATGTTTTTATGGTTGTAGTGGAAGTGACACGGGTTTTTAAGAATGTTTTTATGGTTCTAGTGGAAGTGGCGGGTTTTTAAGAATGTTTTTATGGTTCTAGTGGAAGTGACGGGTTTTTAAGAATGTTTTTATGGTTCTAGTGGAAGTGGCGGGTTTTTAAGAATGTTTTTATGGTTCTAGTGGAAGTGACACGGGTTTTTAAGAATGTTTTTATGGTTCTAGTGGAAGTGACGGGTTTTTAAGAATGTTTTTATGGTTCTAGTGGAAGTGGCGGGTTTTTAAGAATGTTTTTATGGTTCTAGTGGAAGTGACGGGTTTTTAAGAATGTTTTTATGGTTCTAGTGGAAGTGGCAGGTTTTTAAGAATGTTTTTATGGTTCTAGTGGAAGTGACACGGGTTTTTAAGAATGTTTTTATGGTTCTAGTGGAAGTGACACGGGTTTTTAAGAATGTTTTTATGGTTCTAGTGGAAGTGACACGGGTTTTTAAGAATGTTTTTATGGTTCTAGTGGAAGTGACACGGGTTTTAAGAATGTTTTTATGATTCTAGTGGAAGTGGCGGGTTTTTAAGAATATTTTTATGGTTCTAGTGGAAGTGGCGGGTTTTTAAGAATGTTTTTATGGTTCTAGTAGAAGTGACGGGTTTTTAAGAATGTTTTTATGGTTCTTGTGGAAGTGACGGGTTTTTAAGTGTTTTATGGTTCTAGTGGAAGTGGCGGGTTTTTAAGAATGTTTTTATGGTTCTAGTGGAAGTGACGGGTTTTTAAGAATGTTTTTACGTTTCTAGTGGAAGTGACGGGTTTTTAAGTGTTTTTTTTTATGGTTCTAGTGGAAGTGACGGGTTTTTAAGAATGTTTTTATGGTTCTAGTAGAAGTGACGGGTTTTTAAGAATGTTTTTATGGTTCTTGTGGAAGTGACGGGTTTTTAAGTGTTTTATGGTTCTAGTGGAAGTGGCGGGTTTTTAAGAATGTTTTTATGGTTCTAGTGGAAGTGACGGGTTTTAAGAATGTTTTTATGGTTCTAGTGGAAGTGACACGGGGTTTTAAGAATGTTTTTATGGTTCTAGTGGAAGTGACGGGTTTTTAAGTGTTTTTATGGTTCTAGTGACAGGTTAACACGATTTCTATATTATTAACATTAGAAACACTCTTGGGAATGCGGCTAGTCATCTCTGGCATGTGAAAACAGTCTTAGTAAGAGATCAGAGATTTTCAGAAGATTAAAGGTTTTAGTTGAAGTTATATGGATTTTTAAGGATGGATTTTTTTACTGTTCTAGTGACACAAGTAAATTTCTACCTTGTCAATACGAAAAATACTATTAAAAACCTGGCTAGTCATCTCTGTGGCCTTGGAAAACACTCGTGGTGAGAGCAGAGCGTTTCAGGAGAGAATGTTAAAGGTTCTAGTTAAAGTGACACGGGTTTTTAAGTGTTTCTATGGTTGTAGTGACAGGTTAACAAGATTTCTATATGATTGACAGGGAAGACTTGGAAACTCGGCTAGGCGTCTCTGTGGCCTTAGAAAATGGTCCTTTTTTTCCGCTTTATTTCCCTCCTAATTATTTT
>NC_059259.1:385629-388129 GCF_017591435.1 Portunus trituberculatus
TGTGTGCGTGCGCGTGCGCGAGCGTGCGCGTGCGCGTGTGTGTGCGCGCAGTTCACATAAGCAGGATTCAGTTAGTCACATGTTATTCAGTCAAGTAGTCCTCCTCCTCCTCCTCCTCCTCCTCCTCCTCCTCCTCCTCCTCCTCCAGCCATCTGCCTTGTTTACTTTTGCTAATGTCGGGAGAGAGAGAGAGAGAGAGAGAGAGAGAGAGAGAGAGAGGAGGAGGAAGGGGGTTTAGAGAATATAGTACGTAATTCTCTCTCTCTCTCTCTCTCTCTCTCTCTCTCTCTCTCTCTCTCTCTCTCTCTCTCTCACAGCTGATAGTTCTAGATAAGATGAATTTTAATGGTTAATTTTGTTGTTTTTGGCGTAATGGAGGAGGAAAAAGAGAGAGAGAGAGAGAGAGAGAGAGAAATTGTTTAGTTGTGAATGTGTTTATTCTTTATCGTGATGAGTGAGAGTGAGAGAGAGTGAGTGAGAGTGAGTTGTGAATGTCTCTGTTTATCCTTTATCGTGATGTTTGTGTCTGCTTTATTTTATCTTATTTTCGTGTGTAGTGCATTCTCTCTCTCTCTCTCTCTCTCTCTCTCTCTCTCTCTCTCTCTCTCTCTCTCTCTCTCTCTCTCTCTCTCTCTCTCTCTCTCTCTCTCTCTCATGCATTTGTCCTGTCTGTCTGTCTGTCTGTCAGTGTGTGTGTGTGTGTGTGTGTCTAGTTTCTCTCTTATGTGACTTGTTCGTGTCTGTCTGTCTGTCTGTATGCCTGTGTCTATAGTCTGTCTCTCGTGCGACTTGTACACACTCTCTCTCTCTCTCTCTCTCTCTCTCTCTCTCTCTCTCTCTCTCTCTCTCTCTCTCTCTCTCTCTCTCTCTCTCTCTCTCCTCCATTCAATAATTCCTCCTGGCAGTGACTAAATGTGTTTGTAGTTCGTAATGGAGATGTGGCGATGTATTGCTTTGGGTATCGGTATCGAGCATCGGCCCATTGAAGGAGTATTACCGGCCCATCTAAGGAGTACCGGTATTGGTGAATTTTCTACCGCTACTTAAAGAATATTACGTCGTGTATCCCTGCAAGTTACTCTGTTAATTTGTTTCGTAGCGGTAAAAATAATTAGTGGTAATGGCAAATTGTTCGGTATAATACGTGTCCATAGTGCGTAGTTGTACAATGTTCCTTGCTAATGAGTCACTACTGCTGTGGTACGTGTACGGGACAGGGCGGTACGGGACTCGGCGCCGTGCTGGGACAGGGGTTGTAGGTGACCAGGGCCGTGCTGGGACAGGTTGGTAGGAGACTCGGGGCCGTGGTGGGACAGGTTGGTAGGAGACTCGGGGCCGTGGTGGGACAGGTTGGTAGGAGACTCGGGGCCGTGGTGGGACAGGTTGGTAGGAGACTCGGGGCCGTGGTGGGACAGGTTGGTAGGAGACTCGGGGCCGTGGTGGGACAGGTTGGTAGGAGACTCGGGGCCGTGCTGGGACAGGTTGGGACAGGTGGGAGACTGGGACAGGTTGGTAGGAGAGGGCCGTGGTGGGACAGGTTGGTAGGAGACTGGGACAGGTTGGTAGGAGACTGGGCCGTGGTGGGACAGGAGAGGGCCGTGGTGGGACAGGTTGGTAGGAGACTCGGGGCCGTGCCTGGGACAGGTTGGTAGGGACAGGTTGGTAGGAGACGGGGCCGTGACTGGGACACGAGGCCGTGGTGGGACAGGTTGGTAGGAGACTCAGGTTGGTAGGAGACTCGGGGCCGTGCTGGGACAGGTTGGTAGGAGAGGGCCGTGGTGGGACAGGTTGGTAGGAGACTCAGGGCCGTGGTGGGACAGGTTGGTAGGAGACTAGGAGACTGGGGCCGTGGTGGGACAGGTTGGTAGGAGACTCAGGTTGGTAGGAGACTCGGGGCCGTGGTGGGACAGGTTGGTAGGAGACTCGGGGCCGTGGTGGGACAGGTTGGTAGGAGACTCGTGGCCGTGCTGGGACAGGTTGGTAGGAGACACGGGGCCGTGCTGGGACAGGGTGGTGGGGGACTCGGGGCCGTGCTGGGACAGGTTGGTAGGAGACTCGGGGCCGTACTGGGACAGGGGTGGTAGGAGACTCGGGGCCGTGGTGGGACAGGTTGGTGGGGGACTCGGGGCCGTGCTGGGACAGGTAGGCCTACAGGCGCTATAGGTCATAACATTAAAAAAAAGTCATTGAATCGAATATAGTGGCAGATGTCTCTTCTGAACGTGCTGTGCCCTCTTTAACCCTTGATTTTGTAAAGGCCCTATCACACTGGCCTATGATACGCGGAACCAGGAACATCCGCTCTAGATAGCTGGAACTTGCCCGGGATTAGCGGAACCAAGTTGGGATGGCTTCATATCTATCCCGGTTCTCCGTATGCTATCCCAATGGAAAAGCAAACATGATATGTAATAAAAACCTTTCATTTGAACTAAAAAGAATGTGACTAAATTTTTCATATTGGAATATTAAATAATATTTCATCAATTTAGAAAGGTGA
>NC_059259.1:393129-475629 GCF_017591435.1 Portunus trituberculatus
TGATGGATTAGCAAGATTTATAGTTTGTCACTAGGGAAGCTCATGAAAACCCAGCTAGTTGTCTCTGTGGCCTTGAAATAATAGTGTGGTGAGAGCAAGGCGTTTTTAAAGTGGTTTTTTTTCTTCCTGGTGATAGATTAGCAAGATTTCTAGTTTATATGAAGGAAAACTCTTGAAAACCTTGCTAGTTGTCTCGGGACTAAAAATTGTCGTGGTGAGCGAGCAAGACGTTTTTAAGGGTGTGTTTATGGTTCTGGTGATAGATGAGCAGGATTTCTAGTGTATCGTTAGGAGAAACTGTCTTGTAATTGTAAACCTTGCTAGTTGTCTCGGGACTTGAAAAATTGTTGTGGTGAAGAAGCAAGGCGTTTTTAATAGTGTTTTTATGGTTATGGTGATGGATTAGCGGAGATTTCTAGTTTGTCATAAGGAGAAACTGTCTTAATTCTGCTAATCGTTTCTGAGGACTTGAAAAATTGTCGTGGTGAGAGCAAAGCGTTTTTTTTTTTTTTTTAGGGCGTTTTTATGGTTCTGGTGAAGGATTAGCAAGGTTTCTAGTTTGTCAAAAGGAGAAACTGCCATGAAAACCTTGTTAGTTGTCTGTGTGGCCTTGAAAAATTGCCGTGGTTAGATAGCAAGGCGTTTCTGAATATGGCCTTTTAAACCTCGTAAATATTCGCTCTACTTTTTTTTTTCTATCACTTTTTTTTTCTTTTTCTTTTTCCCCGTTTCACAGCCATAAATCACGGTTCACTATTCATTGTTCACCATACATAACGTTTCAGAATCTCTCTTGAACTCCTTCGATACCATGACGCGTTTCCATATTCATTCTTTTGACTGGTGACTTCATACAGCTTCAGAAATTTATGTGGGGTGAATTGAAATAGTAAAGACTATGGCCATTAATCTTCTGCCCTCCATAGACCCTTCCTAATGTCAATAAAATGGTCGATTCACACCCACATTCGTAGAAATGCGTCCCAGGTTTGACCCCTTCAGTACCAGGACGCGTTTCTATATTCATTCTGGTCAGTATTTAGCGATTTTATACAACTTCAGAAATTTATGTCGTGGATTGAAATAGTGAAGACTGGCCATTAATCTTCTGACCTGCATAGACCCTTCCTACCCTTCATTGACCCTTCCTAATGTCAATAAAATGGGCTAATCACACCCACACACACGGTAGAAATGCATCCCAGTACTGCCCACTGTTCATGGTATACAAGGTTCCAGGCCATGAATCTTGTACTGCCCACTGTTCACGGTATACAAGGTTCCAGGCCATGAATCTTGTACCTTCCATAGACCCAAATGTTAATAAAATGGTCTAATCAGCAGATCAAACAGTGAATTACACACACACACGGTTCCAGTACTGAAGGGCCTTAGAACATCACTGCCCCCTGTTCACGGTATACAAGGTTCAATAATATCTCTGTTTTGATGTCTTCCCTACAAACATTCGTCACTACAGTATTTTGTTCCTAATGTTGATTTTTATTACTTGTATTGTTGTTTGTGTTTCTTTGTGTCTGTTGTACTTCATTACTTTAAACACTTCACTGCTTTATCAACACTAATGACGGCTATTATTAGACATGGCGTCATAAGGACCACCAAAGAGAGAGAGAGAGAGAGAGAGAGAGAGAGAGAGAGATAGGAAGATTCTCGAGAGTTGAAGGGAGGAGATAGCGAGGCGGAGGGAGACAAGAGATAAAACGCAGTGTCACAACGTTTCTCTCTCTCTCTCTCTCTCTCTCTCTCTCTCTCTCTCTCTCTCTCTCTCTCTCTCTCTCTCTCTCTCTCTCTTTTGATTTATTATTTTTCTTTCGCAGTTTTTTTTTTTTATTATTCCTCCTCCTCCTCCTCCTCCTCCTCCTCCTCCTCCTCCTCCTCCTCCTCCAAGCTACATTTCTTTTATTTCTTTGAGTTCCATCTTCTTAATTAATCCTTCTCTCCTTTTCCTTTACTACCTTAATTATTCTTGCCTCGTGTGTGTGTGTGTGTGTGTGTGTGTGTGTGTGTGTGTGTGTGTGTGTGTGTGTGTGTGTGTGTGTGTGTGTGTGTTCGCTCAAAATTTTACTGTTATCTTTACTCTTTTCATCACACACACACACACACACACACACACACACACACACACACACACACACACACACACACACACACACACACCAATTCTCGTTTCTTTGTCTTATTCTCTTTCTTCGTATTCTACTTTTTAAAAATATTTGTTTTTGTCTTGCTTTCCTCCCTCCCTCCTTTTCTTCCTTCCTCTTTCTTCTCTTATTCTTCTCTTCCTTCTTCCTCTCTTCCTCTCCTCTTTATCTTCCTTCCTCTCTTCCTCTCCTTATCTTCCTCTCCCTTCCTCACCTCTTTTATCTTCCTTCTTCCTCTCCTCATTATCTTCCTCCTTCCTCTTCTCTAACTTCCTCCTTCCTCTCCTCTTTATCTTCCTTCTTCCTCTTCTCTTTATCTTCCTTCCTCTCCTTTTTATCTTCCTTCTTCCTCTCATCTTTATCTTCCTTCTTCCTCTCCTCTCTCATTCTTTCTCTTCCATGTTTCATATTTCTTTAATTTTTCATATATTATTTCTTTCATGTTTCGTTACTTTGATAGTTTTTCTTTTTTTCTTATTCTTTTTCCTTTTCAATTTTTCTTCCTTTTCCATTATTCAAGTCTGGTCAAATTTCTCGTTTTCTTTCATTTTTCTTTTTTTCTTTTTTTTCATCTTTTGGTAATTGTTTTCTTTTCTTTTCCTTTTTTTCCTTTTTCTTCCCATTATTCAAGTACTTTTGGTCAAATTTCTTTTTGTTTTCTTTAATTTTTCTCTTTATTTTTCATCTTTTTCTTTTCTCTTCCTTTTTTCTTTTTCCTTTTTCTTCTTTTTCTTTCCATTATTAAAGTACTTTTGGTTAAATTTCTCTTTTCTTTAATTTTCGTTTTTTTTTTTTTTTCATTTTTTTTTCTTTTTCCTTTTTTTTCTTCCATTATTCAAGTAGTTTTTATCTTATTTTTCTATTAATTTTTCTTTTTCTTATTTTTCATCTTGTCATTATTTTTCTTATCTCTATTTTCTTTTTTGATCTCCAGTTTTTATTATCATCAGCAGTTTTTCTTTAATTTTCCTCTTTATTTCTGTCATTGTCTTGTGTAAATATTGCTGGTGTTGTGTCTTTTTTCATATTGTCTTTATTTTCTTATCTATCTATTTTCTTCTTATCTCCAGTTTTTGTTCAGTTTTCCTCTTTTATCTCTGTTGTCATTGTCTTGTCTTGTCTAAATATTGGAGGTCTTTGTGTTTCCTGTATCCGTATGACTTGTGGCTCAGTTTTCCTCTGCTGTGCGAGTTTGTGTTGATAAAAGTTACGTTTCTTTGTGTTTCTCTCGTCTATTTAACTTTTTGTCATCCATTTCTGCCTCTTGTCATCCATTTGTCACTTTTTTGTCATCCATCTCTCGCTGTTTGTTATTTCACTTTTTGTTCACTTTCACTAAATCTGTTGATAAAATTTCCGTTTCTTTGTGTTTCTCTTGTCTATTTAACTTTTTGTCATCCATTTGTCACTTTTTTTGTCATCCATCTCTCACCGTTTGTTATTCCATTAAGTTTTGTTCACTGACTAATTCTGTTGATAAAAGTTACGTTTCTCGTTTTCTTTCGTCAATTTGTAACGTCATCCATCTGTCACTTTTTTTGCTTTCCCACTCTTGTTATTTACGTTTCTCTATTTCTGTGTTTCGTTTATTTGTAGTTTTTGTCATCCATCTCACGTTTTTGTTATCCATTTGTCACTATTAATGTTACCCTGTGTTTCTCTCGTCTGTTTGTAACTTCTCGTCCATCTGTCACGTTTTTGTCATCCATCTCTCATCGTTTGTTATTCCACTTTTTTTTTTTTTTTGTTCACTTTCACTCATTGTGTTGATAGTTAACGTTTCTCTGTTTCTCTTTTTCTCTCGTCTATTTGTAACTTATTGACATTCATTTCTGTCACTTTTTTGTCATCCATCTCTCACCATTTGTTATTCCACTGTTTTTTTTTTTTTTTGTTCATTTTCACTCATTGTGTTGATAAAATGTTTCTCGGTTTCCTATTTGTAACTTGTATGTCATCCATCTCTCAGTTATTCCATTGATTTTGTCCATCTTTGCTCAGTTTTCCATTCTTGTCTATTTTCCTACATTATCTTCCTTCTATAAATGTTGGTAATGTTTGTTTATCTATCTCATCTTTATCCCTATTTCTTCATTTCGTCTTTAATTTTTCTACTTTTGTTGTATTTCATTTTGGCAGTTTTGTTAATGTTGTCTTTTATCAATTATCTATCCTTATCTGTTTATTTTCCTACATTATCTTTCTTCTTTAAATGTTGCTGATGTTTCTGTTTTTATCTATCTAATCTCTCTCACTATTTCTTATCTTTCTTTAAATTTTGGTAGTTTTGTTGATGTTCGTCTTTTATCAATTATCCATCTTTATCTGTTTATTTTCCTATACTCTTATGCTAATGTTTATCAGTTTTATTCTATCTCTTCTCATTCCCATTTTCTTCCTCTCTTTTAATTTTGGTAGTGTTGTTAATGTCCATCATTTATCAATTTTCCATCCATTTACTTTCATATGTTATTTTCCTCCATAAATGTTGCTAATGTTCCTCAGTTTCTATCTATTATCTCTCCCATTTCTTTGCCTCGCATTCTTTTAATTTTGTTAGTTTGTTAATCCCTTTAGTACTGGGACACATTTTTGTCTTGATTTGTGTACCATTAGACCATTTTATTGACATTAGGAAGGGTCTATGGAGGTCAGAAGATTAATGGCCACAGTCTTCACTAATTTTAATCCCTTTGGTACTGGGACACATTTTTACCACATTAGACCATTTTATTAACATTAGGAAGGGTCTATGGAGGTCAGAAGATTAATGGCAACAGTCGGTACTGGGACACATTTTTGTCTTGAGATTTGTGTACCATTAGACCATTTTGTTGACATTACGAAGGGTCTATGGAGGTCAGAAGATAATGACCAGTTTTCAGTCATTTTAATCCCTTCAGTACTGGGACACATTTTTACCTGAGATTTGTGTACCATTAGACCATTTTATTGACATTACGAAGGGTCTATAATGGTCAGAAGATTAATGGCCACACTCCTCACTATCTTAATCCCCGACATAGTATTTTTTTTATTTGTTGATTCACTTATCTGGTGAACATTGAGGTTATCTCTATCACCACCAAAGCTTTCTCTTATTCACTGTTCTTCATTGTTCATCTCTACTGGTAAGTCATTCAGTTGCTTGTTACATATTGCATACTACTTCACATTTCTTACTTTATTTATTTACTTATTTTTTTTTTTTTTTTTTTTTTCAACCTTACCAATGTTTATAGGGTTTCTGTAATAGCTGATACAGACACACAAGCTTTTAATCAATACTTCACATTAATTCCGTCCAATGAAATACTTGAGCACTACAGAGGAACCCAACAGACTACAGTCACACTTATTGCTCCCTGGAACTCTTTGAAACCCTGTAACAGTCTTCCTCACTATCCACTCCTGCTTCCTTGTTGCTGGCACACTCTGGACCTCTCTTCCTGCTTCTGTATTTTCAACTTCCTCTGACGACTTCATTTAAGAGGGAGGTTTCAAGACAGACTACAGTGACACTTATTGCTGCCTGGGACCCATTGAAACCCTTTAACAGTCCTCCCCACTGCTCACTTCTGCTTCCTTGTTGCTGGCACACTCTGGACCTCTCTGCCTGCTTCTGGATTTTCAACATATGACTTGACTTCACTTAAGAGGGAGGTTTCAAGACAGACTACAGTGACACTAATTGCTGCCTGGTACCCTGGGACCCTTTGAAACCCTGTAAAAGTCCTCCTCACTATTCACTCCTGCTTCCTTGTTGCTGGCACACTCTGGACCTCTCTGCCTGCTTCTGGATTTTCAACTTCCTATGATTTGACTTCATTTAAGAGGGAGGTTTCAAGACTTTTATCCTTTTCTTTTGGCTAACTGTCGAACCTGCAAGGGAATTGGCAACTTAGTGGGTCTTTATTATCGTTTTACATTGCCCTTGGCCAGTTTTACCCTCTTAACATATAAAAACTTGTGATTGACTGTTGTAAGAGTTGGCTTGTAGTGTTCCTAATCCTCCCACACTGCTTACTGCCACCTCATCACATTGTTGCTGGTAACTTGAGACTTTTTGACTATTGTAAGAGTTGGCTTGTACTCTTTCTCCTCCCACACTTACTTACTGGCACCTCATCACTTTGTTGGCGGTAATTTGTCACTTTTTTAAGCCAGAGAGGCACTTGTCACTGTTGATAAGATTGACTGGCATGTAAGAGGGACTGCCATGATATCCCTCCCCACAACACACAAGCACTTATTGCATAACGTGTTTTTAAGCAAGGACAACTAAATTCTGAAGGAGAAAAACACCCACTTCAGTACTTGTTCCCAAAAAGGCTGCTGAATAGAAAGGAATAGAAAGGTCAGGTTACAGAGGATGAGTGTTAAAACCTCCCTCTTCAAGGAATTTGTCATAGGAAGGTGGAAATACTGAAGCAGGCAGGGAGTTCCAGAGTTTACCCAAGAAAGGGATGAATGATTGAGAGAACTGGACAGAATAGTGGGAAATGATTGAGAGTACTGGTTAACTCTTGCATTTGAGAGGTGGACAGAGTAGGGGTGAATGATTGAGACTACTGGTTAACTCTTACATTGGAGAGTTGGACATAGTGGTGAATGATTGAGAGTACTGGTTAACTTGCATTTGAGAGGTGGACAGAATAGTAGTGAATGATTGAGAGTACGGGTTAACTCTTGCACTAGAGAGGTGGACAGAATAGGGGTGAGTGATTGAGAGTACTGGTTAACTCTTGCATTTGAGAGCTGGACAGAGTAGCAGTGATTGACAGAGACAACTCGTTAACTCTTGCACTAGAGAGGTGGACAGAATAGGGTTTGAGAGGAAGAAGAAAGTGGAGGAGGGGAGGAAGGAAGACTTGCAGTTAGCAAGATCAAAGGAGGAGTGCTGACCAGGGGGCAACAAAAACTGGAGGGGGAAATAATAATAATAATGATAATTTTGAAATGGCATTTGAAGGCTAAAGATTGTTTGAAGATGCTGAGAATGTGACTTAAGTGGAGGATTCATGAGTAATTGTTGTTGTTGTTATTATTATTATTATTATTATTATTATTATTATTATTATTATTATTATTATTACTATTGTTATTATCATCATCATCATCATCATCATCATCAGACTAGAGAAGACCGTTTAGTGCAAAAGAGGAAAGAGTCTTGCTTTGCCTGCCGCTAGTGTTACTTTGGTCTACTTGTACGTTGATATTTACCGTTGAAAATGACGAACAATTGCACGTCAGTACCACACACCTATGCACTACACAAGGCAGGGCTGTTTGGGAAGGAGTGCGACAGTGGTGCATTTATTAAACATTGATATTTCGGTGAATTATACCTGAAACAGCCACCAATGGTCATGTGTCTCTACCAAATAAACAAGGCAGTGCTCCCTCCTGTCCAGCTCACACCAATAAACACTAATACTGCATGCACCACCACTGATCATGTGTCTCTACCAAATACCTGTACATAACACACAAGGCGATGCTCCCTCCTGTCCAGCTCACACCAATAAGAACACTGTCATGTATCTTTTACTAGACAGATTCTGAATCCCTTCAACACTGGGACGCATTTTTATCGTGAGATTTGGGTGTTATTAGACATTTTTATTTACATTAGCAAGGTTCAATAGACATCAGCAGCTTAGTAGTCCAGAATCTTCACTATTTTAATTCCTACATGAGTTTCTGAAGCTGTATAGAATTGCCTAATGGTTACCACACTAAATATGAAGATGTGTCGTGGAACTGAGGGAGTTAATGTTCTTGCTTGCCCTGAGTTTGTGGCATTTTTACTTATTTATTTATTACCCATGTCTTTTTTAAGATTCACATTTGTTTCGTGAGGAAATGTAAGTTGTAAGGTTTTATTACTAGGATAATCCATAATTTGTGTACACAGGTAACTCGATTTACGTGTTTAATTTTTTTTTGTCAATACGTGACTGAAAAAATCTTATACATGTAATTAATCAAATTTGCAAGATTGGTTTGCTTATACACGATTTGGACCACATCCCGCATCCCACCTATTGTTTCTTATGAGTTACAAATTTGTTTTACGCGAATTTTGAAATATGCGATGCCTCTTGGAACGCATCTATCATGTCAATCGAGTTACTTGTATTTTTGTGTGTGTGTGGACATGGCATCTGTGTTTTTGTTTTATGCTCATATTGTAAACACTGTATTTCCATTTTGTCGAGTCTGTGTTTGCAGGGGACCAGGTTAGTTTGGGTCAGTGGTCTAGGGGTTTAACTCACTGCCTGACCTAACATGTCTTCAAGTGTGTGTGTATTTACCTAGTTGTAGTTTTACAGGGCCTGGGCTTTATGCTCATGTGGCCCCATCTCCATATCTACACTTATCTAATTTCTCTTTAAAACTATGCACACTTGTTGCTGTCACCACTTCTTCACTCAGACTGTTCCACGTCTCAACACATCTTTGCGGGAAACTGTATTTTTTTTATATCTCTTAGACATCATCCTGTGTGTGTGTGAGTGAGTGAGTGTGTGCAGGGTGTGGGGTAAGCACTGACCACCAAGCACTGAGCATGTGTGTGTTGCAGATCCTCATGTGCGGGTGGTTGGGTCAGCGGAGGCAGTGCGGGCGGCCAGCCTGTTGGTGCGGCAGGAGCTGGACCCACCAAACAAGGTCACAATGAAGATGGACGTGCCATGGACTCACCACTCACACATCATCGGCAAGGGAGGCAACACCATTCGCCCCGTCGTCAAGAAAACTGGTCTGTCTATTTGTCTGTCTGTGTCTGTGTATTTACCTGTCTCCATATCTAATTTTATCTGCTCACTTTCTGCTGCTACAATCTCTTCACTCAATCCATTCCAAATATCCACCGTCTTATGTGGAAAACTTAACTTTTTAATGTTCCTCAAATACTAACCTTTCACTGGTAAACTCTGGAACTCCCTCCCTGCATCTGTATTTCTGACTTCCTACGACTTGTCTTCTTTTAAGAGGGAGGAATCGAGGTATTTGCTCCATAATGTTGGCTGATGCTTTTCTTCTGTCTAGAGAGCCAGCACTCAAATGGGCATTTTTATTTATTTATTTTATTTTTTGTTTATTTATTTATTTTTTTTCTTCCTTGGCTGGCTTCTTCGCTACATTAGAAAAAAAAAAATCTGTCTGTCTATGTCCATCTTCTTTCAGTGATAGCAGGTCTTGTCTGTCTATCTTTGCCATATTGTTCACTATCTCCTACATCCTTATTTGATCTCTCTCCCATCTATCCTTCAATCTTTTCCATATTGTTCACTATCTCCTACATCCTTATTTGATCTCTCTCCCGTCTATCCTTCAATCTTTTCCATAGTGGTCACTTCCCCATCCTAACTTGATCTCGTCTCTCCCGTCTATCCTTCAAAGCTGGTAGTTCTATTTCCTTCAGTCTTTCTTCATAGGTAAGGTCTATTTTGGGCACCATCTTTGTAGCAGTCCTTTGAATTCTTTGTAGTTTCCTGATGTCCTTTTGTCTATAGTGACCACGCCACTGCTGCATATTGTAGTCTAGGTTTTATCATAGTGGTTATGATCTTTTTCATCATGCTTTTATCCGTATCATTTAATGCCACCCTGATGATTGTTAGTGTGTTGTCTGTTGAAGCAAATAACCCATTCATGAGCCTTTCCAGAGTCAGGGTGTCTTGTATAGTCACTCTCAGGTCTTTCTCTTCACTCTTCATTATATATAACCTTCTCCCATTTTGTATTCCCATGTAGATCTTCTATTACTTTTACCCTGAAGTTCTGGAGTCATGGTGTCTTGTATAATCACTCCCAGGTCTTTCTCTTCACTCTTCATTATAATCTCTTCTCCCATTTTGTATTCCCACATAGGTCTTTTATTACTTTTACCCATCTATGTGTGTGTTAAAGAAGAGAAACATGCTTAGATAAGACAAAATGCATGTTACAGAGAGTGAGTGAGTGAGTTGTTACTTGAATCGTGGTGCAATTCTTCCCAAGATTTCAATACTTGCCTCTTCTCTTTTCTGTCCTTTTCTTTCTTTTTCCTTCACTTGCCTTTCTTTTCCTTTCCTTCTCCTCTTTCCCTTCTTACTTTTCTTTTTTTTTTTTTTTTCCTCCACTCCCTCTCCTTCCCTTCCTTTCTTTCTCTTCCTCCTGCCCCCCATCTCTCTCTGTCTTAGCGTCAACATTGAGGCTGCAGATTAATGAAGTAATGTTTTGACTGGCTAATTACTAACGATTCACCATTCACTATTTTATCACCATGTCCTATAACTGCCCTCTATTATTATTATTATTATTATTATTATTATTATTATTATTATTATTATTTATTTTATTTATTTATTTACATTGTTATTTATATGCAACTTCTGTTTGTAATACCTCTCTCTCTCTCTCTCTCTCTCTCTCTCTCTCTCTCTCTCTCTCTCTCTCTCTCTCTCTCTCTCTCTCTCTCTCTCTCTCTCTCTCTCTCTCTCTCTCTCTCTCTCTCTCTCTCTTTTATTTAAACTTTACATAAGGTTTTCACTACATTGATACACATGGTATTACATACATATATACATACATGGTAATAAATTAAAGTGTATATAAATACCATCACTGTAGTCTTTAACCTAATGGCTTAAAGTACCACTTTTCCTCGTGGCACTATTTCAAAAGCCTTAAGTGCACTATTTGTCTGTTCACTAATTAGTTAATAGCACCATTGGTGTGGGGCATGTTCCTCGCCACCTGTGAGCAGCAGTTTTCACCTGCTGGGTTGTCATTTCACTCACTGCTGGCACTACTGTAATGAACTTGTTCCACAAGCGAGCCACTCTGGAGATGAAGGTCCTCTGGTGCTGGCTGGCGCGAGACCTTGGCACCCCCACTTGCTCGTGGCTGGAGAGTACCGTTCTCGTATCTCTTTGAGCCACTCGCGGGGGGAGCTGTAGTCTTGCCAGGTGAGGTACGCCTTGCACCTGGGCCTTGTGGAACACCACCAGTGCTGCGACGTCACGACGATGTTCCAGCGTGTCCAGGGATCTCTCTTCCTGTTGTGGTGGCGGCGGGGGTGTATCCTCCAACAGCCGCTGCACACGTCGCTCGATCTTATCCAGCCGTTGCAGGTGTGTAGCCGCGCTGGATATCCAGGTCAGGACCCCATACTCCAGGTAGGGTCTTATCTGGGCCTTGTACAGCAGTTGGATTCCACGTTTGTCCAGTAATCCAGCTACCCTTCGTAAGGCAGAGACCCGGAGAGAGGCTTGGTGGGCAACGTGCTTGAGGTGGCGGTCAAATCGGAGCTCTCGGTCTAGGTCCACTCCAAGAACTTTGATATATTCCTGGAGTGGGAGGGTGATGGAGCCAAACATCACCTTTCCTTCAACCTCCTGCCTGGCTGCTAGAGACCGAGAGATCACCATTGCCTGTGTCTTCTCAGGGGCGAACTGCACCTGCCAGCGCTTTCCCCACTCTTGTATCACGCCGAGTTGTCGGTTGACGTCATCGATGGCGTGACAACAATTCTGGCGAGGGTAGGAGATGGACAGCGTGCAGTCATCAGCATATGCGGAGATTGCTGGCAGGCTCCTGAGAAGGTCGTCAATATACAGGTTCCAGAGGACCGGTCCCAGCACAGATCCCTGAGGGACTGAGGCTCCCACTGGAAGGTCCCCTGACTGCTGCCCGTTGACGACGACATGTAGGGTTCTTCCTTGTAGATAGTCGCTCATCAACATTAGCAGGTGGCCTTGTATGCCTTTGGCACGAAGCTTTTCAAGCAGGCCTGCATGCCATACCCGATCAAAGGCTCCTGCTATGTCGAGGGCGACTACAAGGGTGTCCAGGCCATTGTCCAGGGGAGTCCTGCCAATCCCTGGTTAAGAGCATCAGAAGGTCTGATGTGGAGCGGCCGGATCTGAACCCATACTGCTGGTCAGATAGAAGGGAGTGCTCCTGGAGGTGGCTGTTGATGGCTTCAACCACTATCCTTTCGAATATCTTTCCCACTACCGACAGGAGGGAGATGGGCCTGTAATTTGCAGGGTCAGATCTTGATTTTTTCTTGTGGATCGGCACCACACGAGCCTTTTTCCACATGGCAGGCCATGTTTTTTTCCCTGGCACAGGCAGTAAATATTGTTGTAAGTGGCGATGCCAGTTCTTCTGAGCAGTGGCGCAGGACTTGTGGGCTGATGTCGTCCGGACCAGTGGCTTTCCTGACATCTACTGCTCTCAGAAGGCGTTCCACTTGCTCCTGAGTCACCATCACCTCTGTCAATGCCTGGTCACACTCCTGTTCCATCTGTGGAGGAGATCGATTTGGGTCAGGGACGGACATTTTAGTCGAGAAGAGGTCAGCCAGGAGTTTTGCCTTCTCCTTGCTGCTGGTGGCTGTGGTGCCGTCCTGCTTGGTGAGGGGAAGGATAGTTTCATGGTGGCTGCCTCCTTGCCTCTCCTTGACAAGGGCCCACCAAGTCTTGCTCCCAACCCCTGGGCCACAGAGCTTAGATTTGAGGTCCCTCTCCCACCTCTGTTGTGCCCACTTACATGTGGCCACCATACTCTTACAAGCCGCACGATGCCTGGCTTTGTTGCGGCTGGTCGGGTTCCTCTTGAGTCGTAGCCATGCGGAGTACTTCCTCTCTGCAGCGCATCGACAGCGGTAACCAAACCATGGCTGGTCGGTTGGCTTGGAGGTGTACTGGCGGTGAGGGACGTGTTGCTGCTGCAGTGTTTTGAGGCGCTCGGTAAAGGCTGTCACCATAGCATCAGCTCTTCCCGACAGTAGGGCTTGCCAGTCTGTTTGTTGCAGGTCACTTTTGAGGGAGCACCAGTCTGCTCTATCCTACTGCCAGATGGTACGAGAGCTGGCCTCATCCCGTGCAACTCCCACATCTACCCGGGTCAGGATGGCGTGGTGATCCGAGCTTCCCACTGGTTCGAGCTGATGGCAAGTGGCTGTTCCCTCTCTCAGGTCGGTGATGACGGGATCCAGCGTCCCTCCACGCTCGTGGGTTGGGAAGGTAACAAGGTCCATAAGGCCCTGTACCGTCAGGAGATTTCCATAGGCAGCTTCCTCGTGGTGGTGATTTAAGTCCCCAACAATCAAGACATTCCTGCAGCGGTGACGTGTCAGCAGAACGTCCAGTGTCTCTTTATACCATGTTTATTTATACCATGTGGGCTTTTCATGGGAGTTTATGGGCTAAAGGGGATACTTTTTGGGGGTATCTCCTATCTCAAAGCCCACCCGCTAGGAAACCGTTGCCCCGAGTGAGTAAGCCTAACCTACACTTGGACCGTGGACAGGATTTGAACCCGTGCGCTTGGAGAACCCTCGGACCCCAAAGCACGCATGGTTCCACTGTCAGAAAGTGGAGGGCCAGGTCCCTGCCTTGGGGGTTTATACATAACGCAGAGAAGGAGGGCGGTGCCATCAGCCAGTGCAACCCTGAGAAACATTGCCTCTATCGTGGGCGGTAACTCTATTTCCAGTCTCTGGGCTTGCACTCCTTCCTTGAGGCACAGAGCAACACCTCCTTGTCTCCCCTGGCGGTCGTTTCTGTACCAGGGGGAGTACCCACGTATCCTGCTGAAAGATGGCTCCACCTCACTGTTGAGCCATGTTTCTGTCACTACAGCAATGTCCATTTGATGTCTCAGGACAAAACTGTGGGTCAGATCGCCAATGTTGGTGTGAAGGCCTCGCATCACCTCTCTCTCTCTCTCTCTCTCTCTCTCTCTCTCTCTCTCTCTCTCTCTCTCTCTCTCTCTCTCTCTCTCTCTCTCTCTCTCTCTCTCTCTCTCTCTCTCTCTCTCATAAAAATAAAACATACAAGAAAATGTCCTTTAGTACCTTCACAAAAAACATCCCTACTTTTTTCCCTCAAGTAAAATTTCCCCACTCCTCACCCACTAACACCACTCCTCTCTCCATCTTTGTCTCTATCCCTCTCCCTCTCTCTCTGCAGGTGTGAGCATCCACTTCCCCGATGGCAACAAGAGCAATGAGATCAAGAAGAGCAATCAGGTGTCCATCAACAGCAGAGGCGAGGACCTGCAGGGGCTGGAGGAGGCACGGCAGGCTATAAGGAACCTCACGCCACTCATCTTCACCTTCACTCTGAGCTCCAGTGTGCAGTTTGTCAGTGTGGTGGATGCCAACATGCTCATCCTCCAAGTGCAGAATGCTTATAATGTACAGGTGTGTGTGTGTGTGTGTGTGTATTTACCTAGTTGTAGTTTTACAGGGCCTGGGCTTTATGCTGGTGTGGCCCTGTCTCCTTATCTACACTTATCCAATCTTACTTTAAAAGCATGCACACTCGTTGCAGACACGACTTCTTCATTCAAACTGTTCCACGTCTCAACACATCTTTGCGGGAAACTATATATTTTTTAATATCTCTCAGACATCTTCCTTTTCTCAGCTTTTTACTATGCAATTATTTTGTTTATATGTCTCGATCTTGTGCTTGGATGTCATATTCTTCTCTCAGGATCAGTTTCCAGATATATTCCATCAGCCCAACCATCTCTTTCCTGTATTACATCTATCACCCTCGAATAGTAACATATCAGGTTTGTCGTGCATGAACGCCCTTTTCTAAAACCAAATTGACACTCACAAAGTATGTCATTTTTCTCCAAGAAGTCTGTCCATCTATTCTTCACCACCCTCTCACACATCTTAGCTACCACACTTGTAAGTGACACTGGTCTATAGTTCAATGGGTCTCTCTTGTTACCTGATTTATAAATTGGGACAATGTTAGCTCTTTTCCAGTCTTGGGGCACTACACCTTCCCTTAATGAGGCATCAATTACTTCACAAACTTTTTCTGCCAGTTGCTCCCTGCATTCTCTTAAAATGTGTGTGTGTGTGTGTGTGTGTGTGTGTGTGTGTGTGTGTGTGTGTGTGTGTGTGTGTGTGTGTGTGTGTATTTACCTAATTGTATTTACCTAATTGTAACATACGGAAAAGAGCTATGCTCGTGTTGTCCCTCTCATTATCCACTTGGTCCATTCCGTTGATCAATTTATAAACTTGTATATTGGTCTCCTCTCTCCCTTCTTTGTTCCAGGGTTGGTAGATCCATAGCCTTTAGTCTCTCCTCATATGTCATCCCTTCAAATTCTGGAACCATTCTTGTAGCTATTTTTGTACTTTCTCCAATTTCCTTATGTGTTTCTTTTTATGAGGGGTCCCACTACTCCTGCATATTCCAATCTGGGTCTTATTATAGTACTTATCAATTTCTTCATCATTTCTTTGTCCATGTAGTGAAATGCTACTCCAATATTCCTTAGCAAATTATATGTTTCTCAAAAATTCTATCAATATGGCTTACTGGTTGATTGTTTTCTTCCATGTCACTCCTAAGTCCTTTTCCTTTTTACTTTCTCCAGTTCTACTCCATCTCCCATCTTATAGATTACCACAGGTCGTCTTTCACTCTTTCCCATTTCCATGACATGGCTTTTGTTCACATTGAATTCCATTTGCCACTTCTTACTCCATTCCCAGATCTTATTTAGGTCTTCTTGCAGTATTTCACAATCCTCCTTTTGCTTTATAACTCTGCACAGTTTCGTATCATCCGCAAACAGATTTATGTAGCTGTTCACTCCTTCTGGCATGTCGTTAATATAAATGAGGAAAAGTATTGGTGCCAATACTGACCCCAGTGGCACTCCACTTTCTACTGCTCTTCACTTGGACTTCATATCTTTAACTACCGTCCTTATTTCTCTCCCCCTCAAATAACTTTCTATCCATCTCTTGTGCTTTCTTTTAAGTCACCCTTCTCCTCTATGTGTGTGTATTTACCTAGTTGTAGTTTTACAGGGCCTGGGCTTTATGCTCGTGTGGCCCCGTCTCCATATCTACACTTATCCAATCTTACTTTAAAACTATGCACACTCGTTGCAGACACTACTTCATTCAAACTGTTCCACGTCTCAACACATCTTTGCGGGCAACTATATTTTTGAACATCTCTCAAACATCTTCCCTTCCTCAGTTTCTTACTATGCGATCTTGTGCTTCTAATGTCATATTCTTCTCTCAGGATCAGTTTCTCAATATCCACTTGATCCATTCTGTTGATCAATTTGTAAACTTGTATCAGATCCCCTCTCTCCCTTCTCTGTTCCAGGGTTGGTAGATCCATAGCCTCTAGTCTCTCCTCATATGTCATCCCTTTAAATTCTGGAACCATTCGTGTATTAATTTTTTGTTGTCTCCAATTTTGTGGAGTGTGTGTGTGTGTGTATATATATATATATAGAGTGTGTGTGGAGTGTGTGTGTGTGTGTGTGTGTATAGTTGTATTGTACAGGGTTGGAGCAGGGTTCATAGTGTCCTGTCTCCATTTATGCAATTTTTCCTTAAGTTACGTACATTATGTGCTATAACAACTTCATCACTCGGTGCATTCCACTTTTCCACTGTTCTATGTGGAGAACTGTATTTTCCAATATCCTTCATACACTGCCTCATCCTAATCTTTACTTGACCTCTTTTTGTCCTTCTAGCTGCTTCTGTCAACAGCACCAGGTCTTTCTTGTTTATCTTTTCAATGCCATTGGCTATCTTGTACAATCTTGTAAGGTTGGTGGTCCCATTTCCATCAGCCGTTCTTCATATGTTAGGTCCTTTAGTTCTGACACCATCTTTGTAGCAATCTTCTGTATCCGTTCTAATGTGTATTCACCTAGTTGTAATTTTACAGGGCCTGGGTATCATACTCGTGTTGCCCCGTCTCCATATCTACACACACCCAACCTTCCTTTAAAACTATGCACACTCCTCGCTGACACCACCTCCTCACTCAAACTATTCCACACCTCCACACATCTTTGTGGGAAACTATATTTCTTCACATACTTCAAGCATATTCCCTTGGCTATCTTTTTACTATGCGATCTCGTAGTTCTATTTAAATTTTCCTCTCAACATCATTTGCTCATTATCCACTTCATCCAAACCGTTCAACAGTTTATAAACCTGTATTAAATCTCCTCTTTCTCTTCTTTGTTCCAAGGTAAGCAAATTCATTTCTTTTAATCTCTCCTCATAGGTCATTTCTGCCAATTCCAGAACCATTTTTGTTGCCATTCTCTGCAATCTCTCCAACTTCCTTATATGCTTCTTTTTATAAGGGGACCAAACCACCCAGCATATTCCAATCTTGGTCTAATTACCATACTAATTAATTTCTTCATCATATCTTTATCCATATAATGAAAGGCTAATCCAATATTTCTAATCAAATTATATGTTTCTCCAAACATCTTGTCAATATGAGCCTCAAACTGCCCATGGTCTTGTATTATCACTCCCAAATCCTTTTCCTTTTCCACCTTTTTCAACACTACTTCTTCACCCATCTTATATGACCCTCTTGGCCGTCTTCCACTCTTCCCCATCTCCAATACTTGACTTTTGCTCAGATTAAATTCCATCTCCCACCTCTTGCTCCACTCCCAAATCTTATCCAGATCTGCCTGTAAAATTTCACAATCTTCTTCACTCTTCACACACCTACACAACTTCGCATCATCCGCAAACAAATTAATATAACTGTTTACTCCCTCGCCAGCACTGAACCTTGTGGGACTCCACTCTCCATCACCAACCAGTCCAACTTTGCATCCCTTATTACCGTTCTCTTCTCCCTCCATCTCGAGTAGTTGTGTGTGTGTTTGGTAGAGGTTATGATGTTAGTAATAGTGTTGTGTGTGTGTTTAGTGAGTATAGAAATAAACAAGAGACCCAGCGAACATGAACACAAAATAAAATATAACGCGCTACATAAACAAGAAAAAGTCTAACAAAAACAGTGAATAAATCTGTGTGAGAGAATAAAGGAAGATGATAAAGGAAGATGATACACTCCCTCTTACATGAGGGGGGAATATGGAAAAAATAGACATGACCTGGTATCACTGACAGGATGGAGATAGACAGATGAGAGGACTCCAAGAACACATAAAAAGTCTGTCTAAGGAACATTAAAAGTTTAGTTATCCACAAAGGACAGTGGGTCTGGAATGGCTTGAGTGAAGAGACTGATATCAGAAAGTGTGCATAAAGTTAAGGAAAAATTGGATAAAGTTAGATATGGAGACCGGTCACTGTGAACCTCTCTTGAACCCTGTAATATGCAACTAGGTAAATCCACACCAAAGAATTAAATTAGGATGATACACAGTGCAAAATTATTAGCTAGAACATTCCTTACACTACCACCACCACCACCAGGTTGAGCTGCGAGCGCTGGAGGACCTGACGCTGGTTGGTTCAGTGCGAGGCAGTGAGTGGGACGCCGCCAGGGTGAAGGAGGCCACACTGTGCATCCTTCAGGCGTACTGCAACACCCTGGCCGTGAGTCTTGTTCTCTGTTGTGTGGGGTGAGCTGAACCTAACCTAACCTAACACACTCCCAGCCCAGCCCAGTCTAGCCTAACCTGACCAGACCAGATCAACATATCATGGCCAGATTTGACCTAGTTTAACCTAACCTAACCTATTGCAACACTTGGCTAACACTTCTGCCTTGTGTTGTGTTGTCCAGGTAAACCCTACCATACCTTACCCAACCCAACCCAACCAAACTCAACTCAGTTCAGCCCCCAACCCAACCAAACCAAACTTAACACAGCCTGATGTGATACAATTATGAACTTAGCCTAACTTACTACAACATACTGGTCTTTAATTGTTGCCTTGAGTAAGTAAACCTAACCTAACCGAATGAACCTTGCCTCATCTCACCCACTACAACATCCTGGCTAGTTGTGCTGCTCTTACACTGGCTCAACCCCTAATCTGTCAGCCCTGCCCTGCTCTGCCCTGCTCTGCCCTGCCCTGCCCTGCCCTGCCCTGCCCTGCCCTGCCCTGCCCTGCCCTGCCCTGCCCTGCCCTGCCCTGCCTTTACCTTGCCTTGTCTTACCTTGCCTTTCCTTGTGGTGCCTTGCCTTGCCTTGCCTTGCTTTACCTTACCTCTTTGCCCTTCTTGCCTTGCCTTGCCTTGCCTTGCCTTGCCTTATCTTGGCTTAACGGCTTGCTTGGCTTAACTGACCTTACCTTACTTTGCCTTGCCTTGCCTTGCCTTGCCTGATGTGGTTTAATTTTTCCATACCTGCCTTGTTTCATGTCTTCCTTTTTTTTTTTTTTTTTTTTTTTTTTTTTTTTTTTTTCTTATTTCTGCAGTCCACAGTCTTCACTATTAAGGTTCCTCACACAAGTTTCTGAAGCTGTATAAAGTCAAGTAGACAACAGAATAAATATGGGAATGCGTTATGGTACTGAAGGGGTTAAATTTTTTCTATCTCTTTCTCTCATCTTTGCTACAGTTTGATGTGGTTGTGTTCCTCCTCCTCCTCTTCCTCCTTTTCCTCTTCCTCCTCTTCCTCTTCCTTTTCCTCTTCCTCCTCTTCATCTTCCTCTTCCTCTTCCTCTTCCTCTTCATCTTCCTCTTCCTCTTCATCTTCATCTTCCTCCTCCTCTCTCCTCCTCCCTCCTCCTCCCTCCTCCTCCTCCTCCTCCTCCTCCTCCTCCTCCTCCTCCTCCTCTTTCTCCTCCTCCTCCTCATCATCATCATCATCATCATCATCTTGCTTCCATTGTTGCAGTCTGTTTCTCACCTTGCTTCCATTGTTGCAGTCTCAGGTTCCGATCCAGATGGCGGTGGAGGTGTCGCCGCAGCACCACTCCTACATGCTGGGCCGCAACAACGACAACATCAAGCGCATCATGCACCGCACCTCCACTAAGTAAGCCCCTTTCACCTCCCTGCTGCAGAAAAGTCTAGTATTTTTAAACAATTCTGTACTTCATGGTTTCCAAAGGCTTTATTTAAGTCGTAATGAGTTTTTCAAGGTGTTTTTATGGTTCTAGAGGCAGAGTGACAATATTTCTGCATTATTAATTGGAGAAACACTCATAGAAACTCCAGTTATCATATCTGGCCTTGGAAAATGGTCGTGGTGAGAGAGCAAAGCGTTTTTTAATGTGGACCGGAGTCTCATTTTTATGGTTCTAGAGGCAGAGTGACAATATTTCTGCATTATTAATTGGAGAAACACTCATAGAAACCACTTATCATATCTGGCCTTGGAAAATGGTCGTGGTGAGAGAGCAAAGCGTTTTTTAATGTGGACCGGAGTCTCATTTTTATGGTTCTAGAGGCAGTGACAATATTTCTGCATTATTAATTGGAGAAACACTCATAGAAACTACACTAATCATCTCTGTGGCCTCGGAAAATAGTTGTGGTGAGAGAGCAAAGCGTTTTTTAATGTGGACCAAAGTCTCACCAAGGCCTTTAATCTGAAATGCTTTGCTCTCCCCATCACTGCTTTGCCAAAGCTCCAGTTGAAGATACACATGTTTTTGACAGTATTTTTTATGGTTCTGGTGATAGATTGGCAAGGTTTCTAGTTTATCAATAAGAGAAACTGTCGTGAAAACCAGGCTAGTTGTCTCTGTGGCCTTGCTAAATTGTCTTAATGAGAGGAAGGCATTTCTGATTAATGAGAGGAAGGCATTTCTGATTACAGGGCCGTGTCTCTCTCTCTCTCTCTCTCTCTCTCTCTCTCTCTCTCTCTCTCTCTCTCTCTCTCTCTCTCTCTCTCTCTCTCTCTCTCTCTCTCTCTCTCTCTCTCTCTCTCTCCATGCTAACTGCTTCTTTTTATCTTGGTAACTGAGACAGAGTTGTGAGTTGTGTTAGGTTGGAGAGGAGAAGCCTTTGTTATTACTATCCTGTCTATTAACTCACCCTTTGTTCCTCCAGCATTTAGATAGTTTTTGTGTTAGGTTTGAGGGGAGAAGTCTTTATTATCACTATCCTGTCTGTTAACTCACCCTTTGTTCTTTCAGCATTTAGACAGATTGAGTCCCTGTGTTAGGTTGGCAGGGAGAAGCCTTTATCATTACTACAAGCCTTTCATTCACTGTTACTCTGTCCACCACTCTAAGGCAAGAGTTCACCAGTACTTTGTCATTCATCCTTTCCTCTTGTACACTCTGGAACTCCCTACAAGCCTTTCATTCACTGTCACTCTGTCCACCACTCTAATGCAAGGGTTCACTGGTACTGTCATTCATTCCTTTCTTTAGTACACTCTGGAACTCCCTACAAGCTTTTCATTGACTGTTATACTCTGTCCACCACTCTAATGCAAGGGTTCATTAGTACTCTGTCATTCATCCTTTCCTCAAGTACACTGGAACTCCCTACAAGCCTTTCGTTCACTGTTACTCTGTCCACCACTCTAATGCAAGGGTTCACTGGTACTGTCATTCATCCCTTTCTCTAGCACTGGAACTCCCTGGGTGCTTCTGTATTACCCCTTCCTCTGACTTGAAACCCTTTTGCCCTTTTTTGAGAGGCAGGTTCAAAGACACTTAAGCCTTTTAAAGCTGCAATGACTCGCCGCTAATAACCTGATGGAGTCTGTTCCATTCATCATTGTTTGAGAAGCAAGGTTTTCTTGCGTTCTACTTAGTTCCTATTCTATCCTCATTACTGAGGATTGAGGATTTTGGTGAAGTCATGCTGTTCTCTCTCTCTCTCTCTCTCTCTCTCTCTCTCTCTCTCTCTCTCTCTCTCTCTCTCTCTCTCTCTCTCTCTCTCTCTCTCTCTCTCTCTCTCTCTCTCTCTCTCTCTCTCTCTTTCTTTTCCATCTATTTCTAAACTCATTTCTTTTCCTTTTTTTTTCCTTCATCTTCATTTCTTAACTCATTTCATTTTTTCAATCATTTCTTCCTACATTTTTTCTTCCTTTCAATTCTTCCTGCCTTTCCATCCATTCTTTCACCTCCTTTCCATCCATCTACCAGTATTGTTTCTCTAGTTTGTTCAGTATTCATATCCCTTGCACATTTATTTAGTTTCCTCAGGCCCTTGTTTCTTCATCATTACTTGCTTCCCTTGCCAATTCAGTTCATTCCTGCAGTCCCTCATTTGTTCATTAAATCTCACATCCCTTGCAGGTTCTCTTAATTTCTGCTGTCCTATATTAGTTAATCAATTTTTGCTTCCCTTGCAGATTAATTTAGTTTCTGCAGTCCCTTGTTTCTTCATCACTACTTGCTTCCCTTGCAAATTCAGTTCATTCCTACAGTCCCTCGTTTGTTCATTAAAGCTCACATCCCTTGTAAATTGTCCTAATTTCTGTTGTCCCGTATTTGTTAATCAATTTTTGCTTCCCTTGCAAGTTAATTTAGTTTTTGCAGTCTGGTTCATTTATCAATACACTTAACCCTCGGCTATCGCGCTCAATTGGGGCCGAAATAGCCGCGCCATAGCCGAAAACGCGATAGCCGAATTGATCTTGGCGGGAAGGCGGTTTTGGCCAATGAGCGCTCAGATATCCTATGACGTCATGGCTGGGTGCGCTATAGCAGGCATCTGAGGTCGCGATAATGAAATTTTAGCAGCTTTTCATGGGTGTGTGATACTAATAAAACGTGATAGCTGAGGGTTGACTGTACTCGCTTCCCTTGCAGATTAATTTAGTTTCTGCAGTCTCTGGTTCGTTTATCAATACTCACATCCCTTGCAGATTAATTTTGTTTCTGCAGTCTCTGGTTCGTTTATCAATACTCACATCCCTTGCAGATTAATTTAGTTTTTGCAGTCTGGTTCGTTTATCAATACTTGCTTCCCTTGCAGATTAATATAGTTTCTGCGTCACTCATTCATCAGTACTCATTGCCCTTGCAGATTAATATGGTTTCTGCAGTCCTTGGTTCTTTTATTAATTCTCGCTTCCCTTGCTGATTAATATAGTTTCTATACTTGCTTCCCTTGTAGATGCACTCCATTCCTGCAGTCTTGTTCTTTTATTAATTCTCACTTCCCTTACAGGTTAATATAGTTTCTGCTATCAATCATTCATTCATCAATACTCGCTGTAGAATCAGTCCATTCCTGCAGTCTCATTCATTCATCAATTTACTTCCCTTGCAGATTAATATAGTTTCTCATCACTTCATTTCATTTACCCCCCACAGAATAGTCTTCCCTGACTGGAATGACCCGTCACTCTCCCCTCTGAAGAAGTCCACCATCACCATCTCCGGCTCCTTGGAGAACGTGTACCTGGCAAGGCAGAACATCATAGTGAGTGCTGCGGCCTTCACTCCCTCCCCTCCCCTGCTGTGTTACTGTGTGCTGTGTGGTGGCTTAGTGACAGCCTGTTGGTGGTGGTGGTGGTGGTGTGTTTGGTGATAAGGGTGTATTTGGTAATATGTGGTGGTGTACATGTGACTTGTGTTGTGTGTTGTGGTGAGCATTGGTGAGTGCATGACTGTTGTGTAGTGGTGGTGGTGTGGTATGGTGAGGGTTAGTGAGTATATATGTGACTTGTGTGGTGTGGTGAGGTGAGGGTTCATGAGTGTCTGACTTGTGGTGTGGTGAGGTTAGGGTTGGTGAGTGTGTGACTTGGTGTGGTGAGGTGAGTGTGTGACTTGTGGTATGGTGAGGTGAGTGTGTGACTGATTCCTGAAGCATACTTATCCAAACACTCTTATCTCACCACACATTTGCACACACTTCCTGTTACCCAATACTGTTTTTAGTGCTCATTATTTTCATTACACATTAGCTACTCATTATAGTACACTTACAACTTCACATATTAACTTCACCTTGGTGCTAATCTCCGCTACCACAGTGTTGACCCCTTGAGTACCATGACATTTCCATATTCATTCTGCTCAGTATTTGGTAATTTTATGCAACTTCAGAAACATATGTGTTAAAATGGTGAAGACTGTGGCCATTAATCATCTGACCTCCATAGACCCTTCCTAATGTCAATAAAATGGTCTAATTGTACACAAATCTCAAGGTAAAAATGTGTCCCAGTACTGAAAGGATTAATCTACAGTGTTTTCATTCATTTCTCCATAGATGTCCTTCCAAATGTCAGTAAAATGGTCTAACTGTACACAAATCTTAAGGTAAAAATGTGTCCCAGTACTGAAAGGATTAATCCACAAAATGTCCCAGTTCTGAAAGGATTAGTCTACAGTGTTTATTCTTTTCTCGATACACGTCCTTCCTAATGTCAGTAAAATTGTCTAACTACACAAATCTTAAGGTAAAAATGTGTCCCAGTACTGAAAGGATTAAACTATAGTGTTCATTCTTTTCTCCATAGACGTCCTTGTCAATAAAATGGTCTAACTGTACAGGAATCTTGAGGTAAAAATGTGTCCCAGTACTGAAAGGAGTAATCTAGTGTTCATTCTTCTCTCCCAGCCCTTCCATTAGCCACTAAAAACTGTGGTGCTATCCTCCCAAATGGACCCTTTCACCCACAGTTTGCAAGCCACTAC
Source organism: Portunus trituberculatus (assembly GCF_017591435.1). Classification (NCBI taxonomy): domain Eukaryota; kingdom Metazoa; phylum Arthropoda; class Malacostraca; order Decapoda; family Portunidae; genus Portunus; species Portunus trituberculatus. Next base: position 417,649 of record NC_059259.1, read on the forward strand.
TATTCTGAATGTCACCTACCACAGTGTTTGAATCTACAGAAGTCTTCATTCTTTTGTCATCCTTCCAGTAGCTTCTAAAATCGAATCCTGTCCACGGTCCGAGTGTAGGTTGGGCTTCCTCATCCGGGCCAACGGTTTCCTAGCGGGTGGGCTTTGAGATAGGAGGTACCCTAAAACAGTATCCCTTTAGCCCATTAATTCCCGTGAAAAGCCCACGTGGTATTAAAAAAATAAATAAATAAAATAAAAAAAAACTGTGGCATTACGCTCCCATATGAACAACTTTACTTACAGTTTGCAAGCCACTTTTAATCCTGAAATCAGATCCCACTTCCCCCTCCCCCCCCCTCTCTCTCTCTCTCTCTCTCTCTCTCTCTCTCTCTCTCTCTCTCTCTCTCTCTCTCTCTCTCTCTCTCTCTCTCTCTCTCTCTCTCTCTCTCTCTCTCTCTCTCTCTCTCAGAGCTTCATGCTTTTTCAGTCTCCCTTCCATTAGTCACTATAAACAGACATTATCACCACTAGACAACTCTTCCCACAGTTTGCTAGCCACTTTTAATAACAAAATCAGATAGCACTTTTTTTTTTCTCCAGAACTCCATACTGTTTTTCCATTAGTCACTAAACCTTCAGAACTCCTTACTTTTTTTTTTTTCTTTCTTCCATTAGTCACTAAAAACAAATAACCACCAATAGACAACTTTACTGACAGTTTGCAAGCCACTGCTATTCCTAATCTCGCCCACCACGGTCCTTTAATCTACACAAGTCTTCATTCTTCTGTCATCCTTCCAGTAGCCACTAAAAACTGTGGCATCACCCTTTGAAATGGACAACTTTACGCACAGTTTGCAAGCCACTTCTAACTGTAATGTCAGATAACTGTTTTTTTATTTCCCGAAGTCTCCATGGTTTTTTCTGTCAGCCGTCCACTACCAACCAAAAACCGTGATACTATGCCCCAATGAATTAATTTACCACCGGTTTTGTGAAGCACTTTAATCCTAATATCAAGTACTACACTTCTGACTTCTTGACTTTTTAATTTTTCTGTCAGCTCTTCATTAACCACTAAAATGTGTTACATTACTACCAGTAGGCAACTTACCTCCCATTTGTACCATGATGCATTTCCATATTTGTTCTGCTTAACCATTTGGCAATTTTATAGGGCATCAGAAACTCGTGTGGGGAATTTAAATAGTGAAGACTGGCTATTAGTCTTCTGACCTTCATAAACCCTTCCTAATGTCAATAAAATAATCTCTTCATTACCATGATGCAATTTTGTTTATTCTGCTTACTATTTGGCAATTTTATACAGCATCAGAAACTTCTGTGGGAATTAAAATAGTGAAGACTGGGTGTTAATCTTCTGATCTTCACAAACCCTTCCGAATGTCAATAAAATCGTCTAAACACACTCAAAACTCATGGTAAAAATGTCTCCCAGTACTGAAAGTGCCTTAATGTCAAGTACCATAGTGTGTTTCTTCCAGTATATGTGACATGACCCTCAATTTAGTAAGTTGTGGTGTATATTGATTCGTGTCCCCTGCAGGGCTCCCTCCCGCTGGTGCTGATGTTTGACCTGCAGCCGGGCAGCACAGTGGAGGTGCCGGAGTTGTCCCAGATGATGCAGCTCCTGGATGTGCAGATTGTCATGAAGTCTTGTCGCATGGATGGCAGGCGGCCCGTGGTGGTCAAGGGCCCAGAGAGGAATGCTGGTGAGGTGCTCGTTTGTGTGTATTTACCTAGTTGTATTTTTACAGGGCCTGAGCTTTACGCTGGTGTGGCCCCGTCTCCATATCTACACTTATCCAAATTTTCTTTAAAACTATGCACAGTTTTTGCTGACACCACTTCCTCACTCAAACTGTTCCAAGTCTCAACACATCTTTGCGGGAAATTATATTTTTTAAAACATCTCTGACATCTTCCCTTCCTCAGTTTTTTACTATGCGATCTTGTGCTTTGAATGTCGTATTCTTCTCTCAGGATTAGTTTCTCATTATCCACTTGATCCATTCCGTTAATCAATTTATAAACTTGTATCAGATCCCCTCTCTCCTTTCTTTGTTCCGGGGTTGGTAGATCCATAGCCTTTAGTCTCTCCTCGTATGTCATCCCTTGTGTGTATGTGTGTGTGTGTGTGTATGTATGGATATGTATGTATGTAGGTTTTTGAAAGGTTTATTCACTAATACAGGCCCCAGACCAGGTATAAGAGTGTAATTTTTAATAATTATATACAGTAAGGCCCTGCACTTGGCGAATGAATTATTCTAGCAAAACTACTGCCAAATGAGAATTTTGCCAAGCACGAGTTCTTTATACCATATAGATTACCTAAAAAAATGCCTCAATCAGTCTTTGGTCATTGCCAAAGTCCCTCTTCTGACCCCTAAAATACCATCTTGAGCTGAAATAAAATCCTTTGCCTTCACACATTAGAACACATGTACAAAACAGACCAATAAACAACAAATAAAGCTAATAAGACATGATATAAAGGCTGTAACTCCCGATTTTCCATCCGTTCCTCTTGCCCACTTTCGTCCTTGTCGCCACCACCGTTGTCCTTACCCCCACCAGTACCACCTGTTGCGCTGGTAGAGGTAATGTTGGCAGTAAATCACCAGAATTCATGCCCACGCTAGCAGAACAGAGGGCAACACAAATTAAATGGCTGAAGGGGACTCTCAACCTGTGTTCTATAGGTTTAGAGAGAGGTCTGACGTCACCAGGGGAGCTGCGTGGTTTGCCGTGCAGCCGCCAGGGAACCGCCAAGTTTGAATTCAAATTGCCAAGTGTGCACTCAGTGGTCCGTGGCCACCCTACCGCCAGAAGTGAATTTTGCCAAGCTGAGATTCGCTAAGTGGGGAGGCTTACTGTACAATTTGAGATAAACAGGAAACTAATAGACTGTGCGTGTGTATTTGTGTATTTGTGCGTGTACATGGAAATGGGTAGAATCAAAGCTCTATCTCCTTTTACCTCCTTTTCCAATCTTTCATCTTTATTTCTCCTTTACTCTCCCTGCCTACTCTCTCCCTCTTTCTTTTCAAACCTTTTTGTCCTTATTTCAAATCTTCCCTCCCTTTCCCAGCCTCTCTCTCTCTCTCTCTCTCTCTCTCTCTCTCTCTCTCTCTCTCTCTCTCTCTCTCTCTCTCTCTCTCTCTCTCTCTCTCTCTCTCTCTCTCTCTCTCTCTCTCTCTCTCTCTCTCTCTCTCTCTCTCTCTCTCTCTCTTCTTCTTCCTCTTCTTCTTCCTCTTCTTCTTCCTCTTCCTCCCAAGCCTAACATAACCTAAACTAAAATAAAACTAACCCAACCCAACCCAACCCAACCTAACCAAACCAAACCAAACCAAACCAAACCAAACCACCGGCAGACAACGTGTACGAGGCCTGGCGGATGCTGTGTAAGGTGAGCATGTCGGCACCCAAGGCACGCATCCCCTCCTCATACCACATGCCAGACGCCTCCTCCTCATCATCATTCCACTCCATGAACTGTAAGTAGGATTGGTGTAAGTAGTGACTGTGACTAGGTAAGGACTGGTGTTAGGTGTGAGTAGATAGGGCTGGTGTGGGTAGGTACGGCTGTGAGGTGCGAGCAGGCAGGATGGAGTGAGGGGCTAACAAGTGGCAGGGATAACAACACTGCTCCTGTCTTGTGTGTAGTGGAGAGGTCTGGCAGGGTTGGAGTGAGGGGCTAACAACCTCCTCTGCATTCCTTCCTACAAAGCCAGAGTATATTAGAGGTGATGCGAGGGGCTGAGGTGAAGGGCTGACAATCTCCTTCACTGGTTCCCTTATGAACAGACACGCCAACCTACATTAGAGACGACAGGATGGGCTGGAGTGAGGGCTGACAACCTTCCCTCTCTCTGCATTGCTTCCTTTGAGCAAAGCCAAGTGCTCAGTGTGTGTGTGTGACTTTTGTAATCTGAAGCTTTGTGTTTTGCCTTTTTCCTGTTTTAGTTAGAAGCATGAATATTTTGACTTTCCAGATAGATTTTCCTTCAGTAGATGCATATCAGATCATTTTTCCTTCCTTAAACTGTTTTGTATTGAAAGTTTTTTCCTTATTGTATTTTTAGTTCTTTTTAGATAGCTTAAATTGCCATTAGATCCTGTTCATTACCTACTCCATTATCAGCATATCCGTAAGCATGTGTCAAGTCATTTTAATACATTTAGCCCAGTAGATAAGCATTGTAAAACTTGACATTCCTAGCGTTTAGATAATTGCTATTAGATGCTTTGTGACCTCATGATTGTTCCCTCATAGCAAGAGTTACAGCAAAGCCTCACCAAACCACACTTACAAGGAGAGAGGCAGTAACAAAACAGGACACTGAAGGGAAGGGAAGGGAGAGGAGGAAGACAAGACAAGACAGTGAAGGGAATGGTAAGGGAGAGGAGAAGAGAGGCAGGAACAAGATAAGATAAGACAAGACACTGAGGGGAAGGAAAGTGAGTAGAGGAGAGGCAGGAACAAGACAAAACACTGAAGGAAAGAAGGGAAGGGAGAGGAGGAAGACAAGACATTGAAGGGAAGGATAGAGGAAGCAGCAAGACAAAGGAAGGGAAGGAGAGATTTATAGAGTAAGGGAAAGGGAAGGAGGAGGAGGAAGGCAAGACAATGAAGGGAAGGATAGAGGAAGCAGCAAGACAAGATACTGAAGGAAGGCAAAAGAGATGTAAAGGGGGAAGGAGCAAAGCAAGGAAGGGAGACAAGACAGTAAAGGGAAGGGAGAGGACCTGTAAAGAGTGAATGGAAGGGAAAAGGAGGAGAAGACCAGGCAGTGAAGGGAAGAGAGAAGGAGGAAGGCTAGACAGTTTAGTGATAGGTGTACAGAGTTAAAGGAAAGGGAAGGAAGAAGCTGTAGAAAGAAAGTTGCAGCATCAACACTTCAACAAGTCTCTGTGGATGGTGAATGGGTAACAGTGCAGTAGAGAGCCAGTTTATTGCCCACCATCAAGGCATTTAACCAGTACACTGCTGTTAGGCACATCTCCATTACTATCCTGCCTCAGACTTCTCTTCCTTGACGCTTGCCACAAAACACTGTATTAGTGATATGTAAACTTATTTTCCTATCTTTTTTTTTTTTTTTTTTGTAGATGCTCATAAAGGCTCTACACGTTGCTTTTAGTGCTGTTCCACATTGCTGTAAGTTGTACCATATTGCAGTGGAAAGGTTCAATGTAGGGACTGGGTTAGGATAAGTTGGTTAAGTTCAGTGTGTTTCTCCTGCCGTTGGTGTGGCTTGGTGAGGCTTTGGTGTCGTGTTTAGTGTAGTGAGCTGCCCTAGTGTGTGTTCTGCCCTGGTAGTGATGTTGTTCCTTTCCTTCTAGCAGACCTTGGCCTGGGACAGTGGGTTGGAGGTGGCAGTGGGGGCTCTTCTCCCTTTCCCTCCCCCACCAGCACCCCTGCCCCCACACCCCTCCACCACCTGTCCTCCACCTCACTGTGGGGGGGCTTGACCACCTCCACCACGCCACCACCACTCTTGCCTCATGTGTCGCGACCTTTGCAGCTTGACCCCGTCTGTCACACCCGTGAGTGCGAGGCCATTCTTGACTTGCCCAGCTCCCTCCATTTCTGCACACCTCAGTCATTTCTCAGCGTTGACCTGCACAGCTTCCCTTGCTCCCCTCCACTAAACCTGAACACTGGCACAGTTACCTCTTGTGTCCCTGAACTCGTGCCCTTCAGGAACCCCCGCCCTTCTCTTGCTATCTTGGACTGTTGCCTCAAAGTGAAGGACTGATGACTTGTTATATTACTCTTATAATTCTTTGGATGAAACAAGACTGGTGCAGGAAGTCACGAGGCCAACGTGTGTGTGTGTGTGTGTGTGTGTGTGTGTGTGTGTGTGTGTGTGTGTGTGTGTGTGTGTGTGTGTGTGTGTGTGTGTGTGTGTGTGTGTGTGTATTTACCTAATTTACCTAATTGTAACATACAGGAAAGGAGCTATGCTCGTACTGTCCCGTCTCCATATCTACTAATGTCCAGCTTTTTCTTAAAATCAGCGTGTGTGTGTGTGTGTGTGCATTGCTTGGTAGCTTGTGTGTCAAGGTGGTTGCCTCAGAGTGAAGTACTGATGAATCTTGAGAAAATTTAGGATATTGAGGGTGGACATGAGAGGGTGGTGCACAGTGAGCCTTGGTGAGTTATTTGAAATGCACTATTGTTAAGGCAAAACCTGAGGTGGTGCAGTAAAGCTTGGAGAATCTGTGGAAGGTTTAAGGTAACCATTCTTGAGACAAAGCTTGAGGAGGCAACATAAGAATAACCTTTGGTGAGTTTGAGAGCAGTGCAAGTCAACATTCTTCACATCACACCTGAGTGTTCTGCAGTAAGTCACAAAGTGTGTGTGTGTATCTTGTCATGTAATAAGGGTGCTGGCCAGGGGCAACTCTGTTATGGAAGAAGAAAAACAGCTAAGAGCAAGGAAGATTCATTAAAAAAAAGGCCCACTTAGGTGCCAGTTCCTGAACGAGCACTCCCAGGATGATAAGAGGCCTCTCTCTCTCTCTCTCTCTCTCTCTCTCTCTCTCTCTCTCTCTCTCTCTCTCTCTCTCTCTCTCTCTCTCTCTCTCTCTCTCTCTCTCTCTCTCTCTCTCTCTCTCTCTCTCTCTCTCCCCCCCATGTTAGTGTAATGAGCTCTGTCCTCTCCGTCTTGCAGCGGCCAACCTGTACTCCGGCTCTGTCTTCCGTAATGGCTACAACAACAACATCAACAACATCCTCAACAATAACAACAACAACAACAATAACATGCTTGGCGGCGGCGGCATGAGGAACACTGGTTGCCTGAGGAACGACAACTGCATCTTGCCCAAGGACTTGACCAGCAGCGGCGGCGGCATCAACCTGGACTCCCTGGTGAAGAGCATGAAGGGTATAGAAGTAGCCAATGGAGGTGAGATGGAGAGCTGCTTGTCTTGTGTGTGGGTGCAGGTTTGGGTGTTGTGTGGTGTATCAGTATGTATATTATCATGAACCATTATTAGCACTCCTCATCCCTCTTTATCCTTCCTGTCTCTACTCCTGCTATTGTATCTCTCCTCGATAAAGTTAACATGGATCTCTTCTCTTAGTTTTGTTTCAATGATGTGTATGTGTGTGTGTGTGGAGGTGAGATGGAGAGCTGCCTGTCTTGTCTGTATTGTTGTGTGGTATAGCAGTACTTGTGTGTGTGTGTGTTGGGGAGGCCTTGGTTTGTTCCTGAGGTGGAAGGGCATAGAGGGGAAAAATTACCAATGAGTGTGAGATGGAGAGCTGCCTGTCTTGTCTTGTGTGGTGTGGTATTTACCTATTTGTGATAACAGGGCCTGAGCCATAGCTCTCTTTGTCCACACTTGTCCAATTTTTCTTTCATTTGACTGACACTTCCCGCACACACCACATCCACGCTCAGTTTGTTCCCTGCATCAATGCTCCGATACGGGAAGCTATACTTCTTGATGTCGCTCGTGCAGGAATCCTTCAGTATTTTCTTTGGGTGTCCTCTTAGGTAATTACTGGATGCCATCGTGATCAGGTTCTCCCTATCCAATATGTTCACTCCATGTACTATTTTGAACATTGTTATCATATCCCCTCTGACTCTTCTTTCTTCCAACATGCTTAATTCCAGCCTATTTAACCTCTCCTCATACGGTACCTCCTTAAAGTCTGGTATCATTCTTGTTGCTAACCTCTGCACTCTTTCCAGTTTCTTGACATGTTTCTTCATGTATGGTGACCAAATTACTGATGCATAATTCAACTGTGGCCTAATCAGGGTGGTCAATATTTTCTTTATCATGTTCCCGTCCAGGTAATTAAATGCCCATCCTATACTTTGGAGCATGCTGTACGTTTTTCCAAATATTCTATTAATGTGCTTTTCTGAAGACAGATTACTCTGTACAGTCACTCCCAAGTCTTTTTCTTCACTGACTTCAATTACAGTCTTCCTCCCCAGCTGGTAGTCTTTATATGGTCTATATTTACTTCTACCCATTCTCATTACACAGCTTTTGTTGGTATTGAATTCCATTTGCCACGTCCTGCTCCATTCATATATTTTGTCCAAGTCCTTCTGCAGTATATTACAGTCATGCATATTCCTCACTCTCCTCATAATCTTTGCATCATCTGCAAACATATTCATATAACTTCTCACTCCCTCTGGCATGTCATTTATATAGATCAGGAACATGATGGGACCAAGCACCGAACCTTGGGGAACTCCACTGGTTACCTTCCTCCACTCTGACTTCACTCCCTTCACTACCGTCCTCATTTCTTTACCTGTCAAATAATTTCTCATCCACTCCGTCAGATTTCCCCGTATTCCTCCGATACTACTTAACTTCCACATCAATCTGTTATGTGGTACTTTATCAAATGCTTTTTTTAAGTCTAGGTATACACAATCAACCCATCCATCCCTCTCTTGTAAAATATCGACCACTCTTGAGTAGAAACTATACACAAATCTCAAGGTAAAAATGTGTCCCAGTACTGAAGGGGTTAACAGTGCAAGCCTAAGAGAAGTTACACCACCCACTCACCCCCCACAGACCTGTCGTGTGGCAGCAGCAACAACAGCGGCAGCTCCCTCTCCTCCCCGGCACACTCCCCACGCGACGCCTCCCCGGACCAGGTGCTGGGTTCATCCTCTTCCACCACCACCACCACCACCACCACAGCCTCGCCGCACTTCTCCGACACTTCCCCTCAGCCACACTCTAGCATGGACGGTGAGTGTCTGCACCGCCACTCACACACCTCTTCTCTTCTTCATTCATTTTGTATTTTCTTTTTTTTTTAATTTTTAGTTTTTACACGTTATTGTTTTGTGTTCTTAATTTTTACATTTTTTTTCTTACTTTCTTTAATGTTTGTTTTATTTATTTTTATTTTTGTTTTATTTATTTATTTTATTTTGATTTTTTTTGTTTTGTTATTCTTAGTTTTTATTTTTACATTTTATTATTCACTTTATTTGTCCTTTTTTTATTTATTTATTTATTTTTTATTTATTTATTTTTTTATTATTATTCTTGAGGCTTTTTTTTTATTGGTAGTTTGAATTCTTTTCCCTTTGTTTGTTTTTATTTTGTTATTTGCACTGACCTTTCTCTGCCCCTGATGGCCCACTGGCACCTGGCCTCAGCCCTGTCTGCCCTGCTGAAAGACATGGACTGGCGGGCCCCGGGCTGCGAGAAGAAGCACAGGGAGAGAGTGGCAGTGGCGGCACAGAAGATGACCACTCTCTCCGACTACAGCTCCAAGAAGGTGGAAGCTGCCAGAGGTGAGCCGCTGCCAAGCCAAACCTCTCCCGGCTCACACCATGCCACTCCATCATAACTATGGCCACACTACACACTCCCTTATTGAAAAATGCCTGTCCCTCTCACTGGACAATTTTCCTAGATCACAGACTAGCGTGGTTTTCAAGACAGTTTCCCCTTTCAATAAACTAAAAATCTTGCCAATTGATCACCAGAACCATAAAAATACTCTTAAAAACAGGAGTATCTTCAACTGGAGTTTGTGGAAAGCAGTGATGGTGAGGGAGCAAAGTGTTTGAGAATATGGACCATCGTATGATAGTGTGTATGGTTTAAATGGGATAAGAATGAGTTGTTAGAGTATAAACTGTTTATTGGGGAGTAAGCACCCTTCAGGCTTGCAGCACACACATTCTGGCCTTTGTTAACCTCTTCAGTACAGGGACACACTTTTACCTTGAGTTTTGGGCACGATTTCACAATTTTATCTACATTAGGAAGGGTCTATGGAGATCAAATGATTAATAGCTAGAGTCTTCACTATTTCAATCCCCACATGAGTTTCTGAAGCTGTATAGAATCATCAAATAGTATGCAGGAATAAGATAATGCATCTTGGTACTCAAGGGGTTAAGGTTTAGGGAAATCCTTCAACCTTGTCACTCTGTCACTCAGTGTACATTAGAGCTGGGCAGGAACTGGTGCAGGAAAATACCAAGAGGTTTGTGGAATGCTGTTGTGTGTGCATGTGCAGTGGTCACTCAAGAAATTTTGACCTGGAAGTCTTTCAGCACAGCACTGACATGGCTGGCTGGGGCTGCGGTGTCGGTGTGTGGCACTCCAATGCTGTGTACACTTCTCTATTCTTGACTTCATTTTGTTTTATTTTGTAGTTTTTTTTTATTTGATTATATTTTTTCTATTTTGTTCATTTTATTTTCTTTTTTTACATTGTATTAGTCATCCACAAGCCATCATACCTTTCTTCTCCCTCACAAGCAGCCTGTCCTTATTCCAAAACTCCTTGCCCTTGTTCATATTTTCTCACTCGCTCATCTTCCTCTTTCGCCTCCCTTCATATCTATCATTCCTTCAAGTCTCACCTTCCCTGCTGCCTTATTTCCACTCCACTCACCCTTCTCTTCCCACAAATAGCCAGCATTTTTATACACTACTGTCACTGGCCAAGGAAACAAAATTTAAGATATGCCCACATACTTAGCAGCAAATAGGAAAGTCAGGTGTTAGATGGTATGTGTGTAGAAACCTCCCTCTTGAAAGCATTGAAGTCACAGGAAGGTGAAAGTACAGAAGCAGTCAGAGTTCCAATGAGTTTACCATAGAAGGGGATGAAAGAGTGTGACTTGTGATATGAGTGTGTTTAAGTCATAGGAAGGTGGAAGTACAGAATCAGCCAGAGAGTTCCAGAGTTTGCCAGAGAAAGGGATGAATGATTGAGAGTACAGGTAAACTCATGCATTAGAGAGGTGCACAGAGGAGGGACAAGAGAAAGAACTGAGGGTCTTGGGCAGGAAGGCTGTGGGAGGAGGGGAGGTACGTTGTTAGAGTGAAAATAATGGATGAGAATAAAGAGGTACAACATTGTGCGATGAGAGAGAGAGAGAGAGAGGGAGGTTGGGGACTGATTATAGTTAGTTAGAGAAGAGAGGAGAGGAGAGGAGTTGATGAGAGGGAAAGAAGTTAAAGACAGTCAGTGAGAGAAGAGTATTTGACACAACACTCTCTCTCTCTCTCTCTCTCTCTCTCTCTCTCTCTCTCTCTCTCTCTCTCTCTCTCTCTCTCTCTCTCTCTCTCTCTCTCTCTCTCTCTCTCTCTCTCTCTCTCTCTCTCTCTCTCCTCTCTCCTCTCTCCTCCTCCTCCTCCTCCTCCTCCTCCTCCTCCTCCTCCTCCTCCTCCTCCTCCTCCTCCTCCTCCTCCTCCTCCTCCTCCTCCTCCTCCTCCTCCCTCTCCTCTCCCTCCCTCCCCTCCTCCCTCCCTGAGACACCCCAGCACAACCCCACAAAGCCCACATTGACCTCCTGTCTGTCCTGTGCAGCCATGAAGCAGGACGTTGGCTCCACACCCCGCACACCCACCTCCAGCTGGTCTGGTTACGGCTTCAGCAAGAGTATGCCAGGCTTCATGATCCGACAGAAGCTACAGGAGGTGAAGGAAGCCAGGCAGGTGAGTGGTGTGTGGGGTGAGCTGGAGTGAAAATGGGTGTGGTGTGTGATGATTTGGGGTGTTAGGAGGGTGGGCTGCAAGAGGTGGAGAAAGATGGGCATGTGGGTGTGGTGTGTGGTGTTAGGGTGTGGGTTGAGTAAGAGGGAGGAAGACAGGCAGGCAGGTAGGTTTGTGTGGTGTGTGTTGGTGTGTGGTGTTGGGTGGGCTGGAGTGAGGGGGAGTAAGACGGGCAGATGAGTGTGGTGTTGTGGTGTGGTGTTGTAAGGCAGTATGAGGTGGACTGGGGTGTGGGTGGTGATAATTTAACCCCTTCCTTACCGCAGCCACTCCCGATATAAACAAAGCGTTCCCTCCTATACCAGCCCCCTCCCCTCTCGTCCTCACCCAGATCTACATTATATTTCTTTCTAACTCAGTGTTATGTACTTTTTTCTAAACATATTTTTGTCATTTTATTAATAAAAACGTAAACATAATCATAAATTGTACACTAATCATAAATTCAGCACCACACACTCTACACCTGTGAGAGTGGCCCTGAGGCAGTCATAACTAGGCTGCTCCCCTCACTTGCCGAGAGGGTTTCAACACTGCTGTCACTATCACACTCTCCTATTTCTTTTTCAGGATCATAGTCTGAATCATATTCATCTGGAGAGTCTTCCAGTATATCCTCACTATCTGTCTCATAATTATGATAATCCTCATCGCTGCTACAGGAAGCAGACGCCATTATCTCTAACTAGAGGCAATAGATCAGTTTCACCACGGCCGATACTAGAGAACTGATGTTCTTGGGGGGACTGTGGGAATAATATATGTCAAAGAATAGTGATTGGCTTTATAGTTTATGCATGAAAAATTAACTCCGATATTGATTGGCTAGTTTGGGGGATGGTTTTGTTACGCTGAGGTGGCTAAAATAACGCCTCCAGTGTTTGTTGTTTATAGTGAACCACGTGGAGTATGAAAAGGCAAAATCCGCTCTCAGGCCATGGTTACACACGGAAATGTATTGTGTGGCATGCACAGCGGCATCTTGCGGTACCACGAGGTCGCTTTTTGCGTGATGCATTCAAAACAGTCTTCTTGTAAGGTTAATTCCATCTTTTATATTGTTTACTGATTAGTGCTCTCTCTCTCTCTCTCTCTCTCTCTCTCTCTCTCTCTCTCTCTCTCTCTCTCTCTCTCTCTCTCTCTCTCTCTCTCTCTCTCTCTCTCTCTCTCTCTCTCTCTCTTTTTAAAGTGTTTTGCATTTCCTCAGAACAGAGTATGTTATATTTTTCTCATTTTGTTTACTTATTCATTAATTTCCAGTATAATTACTTCACATGTTTTGTACATCTTTAGTTTGTTGTGTTTGTGCAGAATAGAGCAAGCTATTTTCTCTCACATTATTCCTCCATTCATTTGATTATATTTTGTATTGGCAGTGGAGGGACTAGAGTGTTTTTCCTATTTCCTTAAGACTTAGAGTTTGGCAGAGAGGGAGAGGGAAAGGGGAAAAGGGTATGATTTATTCTGCTTTATCTTTTATTAATTTATTTAGCTGAAGTAAGTATTGGAGTGTGTGTGTTGCTTCCTGGTTGATTGTTATATATTTACTTACGTTATTTCATTGTTTCATTAGTTCACGCCTTCCCAGAATGGAATGGGAGGGAGTATTGATTCATTTCACATTTACTTCTACGTTCTTGTTTATATCTTTGCCAAGTGGAGCAAGCAAAGCTGTTTCCTGTCTCCGCAGAATGGTGTGGGTGGCGGTGGCGGCAGCGGGCTGGAGGAGTGGGGTGAAGCGTGGCCACAGCAGCAGCAACAGGATGGTGGTGGCAGCAACGGCATGACCAGCTTCTCTTCCTCCTCGTCCTCCTCCACACCCTCCCCATCAGTTGCCAGCCTCAAGTACCACAATGGCTTATCACAGGTGGGTCTGTCCTCTAACACTGCTGATTGATACCTTGGTGGTGCTGAGTCACTGCTGATTGATACCTTGGTGGTGCTGAGTCACTGCTGATTGGAACCTTGGTGGTGCTGTCTCTGCTGATTGGAACCTTGGTGGTGCTGAGTCACTGCTGATTGATACCTTGGTGGTGCTGAGTCACTGCTGATTGATACCTTGGTGGTGCTGAGTCACTGCTGATTGGAGCCTTGGTGGTGCTGAGTCACTGCTGATTGGAGCCTTGGTGGTGCTGAGTCACTGCTGATTGATACCTTGGTGGTGCAGAGTCACTGCTGATTGATACCTTGGTGGTGCAGAGTCACTGCTGATTGATACCTTGGTGGTGCAGAGTCACTGCTGATTGATACCTTGGTGGTGTTGAGTCACAGCTGATTGGAACCTCGGTGGTGCTGAGTCACTGCTGATTGATACCTTGGTGGTGCTGAGTCACTGCTGATTGATACCTTGGTGGTGCTGAGTCACTGCTGATTGGAGCCTTGGTGGTGGTGTCACTGGAGGCTTGGGCTGGTGTATGGCTGGTGATGGCAGGTGGGGACAACAAGGTGTGTTTCATGCAGGGACTGTCACATGGAGGCCTGATGTGTTCCTGTCTTCAAACCTCTCTCTACATTAAGTTCAAGTCGTAGGTAAATGGAAATCAGAAGCAGGCAGGGAGTTCCAGAGCTTACTAAGAGAAAGGGAGGAATGGTTGATAGTACTGGTTAACTCTTGCTTCAGGGAGGTGGACAGAATAGGGGTGAGAGGGGAGTGTTGTGAATAGCTGGTGGTGTTCCTGAGCTAGCCATGTTTATTCAATGAAAGCAATATGTGTATTTACCTATTTACCTATTTGTGTATTACAGGGCCCAAGCTAAGCTCTCTGTGTCCTGTCTCCTTGTCCATTCCTGTCATATCTCTCTTTCATCTGATTGACACACCGCATCAACGACATCACTGCTCAGTTTATTCCACTTATCAATGCTACGATGCGGGAAACTGTATTTTCTCACATCATTTAGACAGATGTCTTTTATTAGCTTTTTTCCATGTCCTCGGAGATGATTACTTGTGGTCACGTTTATCAACTCTCTATCCAGTATGTCAATCTTGTTCACCAATTTATACATAGTTATCATGTCTCCTCTTGTTCTTCTCTCTTCTAATGTGGTCAGCCCCAGCTTCCTCAGTCTTTCCTCATAGTCTAACTCCCTGAGTCCTGGTACCATCCTTGTTGCCAGCCTGTGTACCCTTTCTACCTTCTTCACATTTTTCTTCATATGCGGTGACCAGACACATGCTGCATATTCTAACTGGGGTCTTATTAAGGTACATAATATCTTCTTCATCATTCCTTCATCTAGGTAGTGGAATGCAAGGCCAATATTTTGAAGCATGTTATATGTTTTCCAAAAAATCTTGTTAATGTGTTTCTCCGGTGACAAAGTGTTTTGCACGGTTACTCCTAAGTCTTTCTCCTCATTGGTCTCTTTAATTTTCTCATCACCCAGCCTGTAATCCCTGTTTGGTCTGTATCTACTTCTTCCCATTTTCATAACATGGGTCTTGTCTATATTAAATTCCATCTGCCACTCCTTACTCCACTCATATATTTTATCAAGATCTTCCTGTAACTTGTTACAATCTTCCACATTCTTTACTCTCCTCATAATTTTAGTATCGTCCGCAAACATGTTCATGTAACTGTCAATTCCTACTGGCATATCATTAACATAAATCAAAAACATGATGGGACCAAGCACTGACCCTTGTGGAACTCCACTGGTTACCTTCTTCCACTCGGACTTCCTTCCTCTCACCACTGTTCTCATTTCTCTTCCCATTAAGTAATTTTCCATCCATTTTGCTAGTTTATCATTTACTCCTCCAATCTTCTTTAGTTTCCACATCAGTCTATTGTGTGGTACTTTATCAAAGGCCTTTCTCAAGTCCAGGTAGATAGCATCCACCCATCCCTCTCTATGTTGTAGTATGTCAGTCACTCTTGAATAAAAACATAATAAATTGGATACACACGATCTTCCTTTTCTGAAACCAAACTGCCTTTCACTCAGAATGTTTTCACTTTCTAGATACTCACTCCACTTAGCTTTAATTACTTCTTCACATACCTTGCACAATATACTGGTCTATAATTTAGCGGTTCCATTCTACTACCATTCTTATATATAGGCACAATGTCAGCTCTTTTCCACTCTTTCGGGACTAATCCTGTTCGTATGGAGGTATCCACAATATCAAATATGGGGTTCAACAATTGATCCTTACATTCTTTTAGCAACCTCCCAGATATGCCATCAGGCCCCATTGATTTATTAATATCCAGATTGCTTATAATTTTCCTTACTATCTCCAGCATCTTCATATACTTCTTCCCCGTTTTTCCTTTTTAGTAACCATTTATGAATTTGTAAAACATTTTGGGTCACTATCACAGTTTTCCACCACCCTCTGTTCATATTCCTTCTGTGCTGTTCTCCTTACTTCAACATATCTATTCCTTGCTGTTTTGTAGCCTTCCCTTGATAATACATCACTGTTTTCTTAAGTTTCTTCCATGCCTTTTCTTTGTTCTTTTTTGCTTCTTCACAATTTCTATTAAACCACTGTTTATTATTTAAAGTCCTCTTTCTGTAATATGGCACAAACTTTTTCACAGCAGAGTTATACAAATCCATAAATTTATCATATTTCAATTGCATATCTCTTTCCTGGTATACCACGGACCAGTCAATTTCATTAAAGAACTCCCTTATATGGTTATAATTTGCCCTAGTATAATTTAATTTTTCCTCCTGCGTTCCACAATCTTATTCGTGCTTAATTCTGTATCCAGCTCAAAGCTTAGGACATCATGATCGCTTTTCCCCAAGGGACTTTCATGTTCAATTTCCTCTTTTAGAGATTCCCTGGTAAATACCAAATCCAACCTTGCTGCAACATCTTGTCCCCTGCACCTTGTTGGTGATCTCACCCACTGTGTCATCAAGTTATTTGTTGCTACCTTTAACAATTCTTCTGCCCACTCACCACCATTCACCACTTTGTAGTCTTCCCACACTATTTCTTTGCAATTAAAGTCTCCAACTATCATCACTCTATCCTTTCTGATGAGTTCTTGCTTCATTCTGTCTAGAGTATTTCTCATCACCATTTGGTACTGTTCATATTCCCAAGCACTGGTTCTGGGTGGTATGTATACTGTTATAATATTAATGTCCCTCTTGCCATCTGTTATAAGCATACTTATCACTTCCTCATTTCTCTTACTATAGTTCACCTCCTTCACTATCAGATCTTCCTTAGTAAGAACCATTATACCACCACCACCTTTATTTTTTCTATCATTTCTCCATACTTTGTAGTGTTTTACAACAAACCAGTCTAGCTTTATTTCGGGGCCTTAGCTTTGTTTCCACTACACACATTATGTCCGGTTAGTTATTTCTTAGGTAATCCATACATTCTAGCCTTTTAGACAGAAATCCATATATGTTCGTGTAAGTCACTTTTATTCCATTCCTAGTCTTGTTCTGCCATGTAATGTCTATTCCGTCTGTTTTATCCACCACTTCTTTAGCCTCCCATTTCTCATCCTCCAAAAAAACTTGATCTTTTCCTCCTCTGTTCTTTTGTCATTCCTCTCTTTCACTTCAGATACTAGCTCCTTCATCTTCATTCTCTCATCTTGTGACATATTTCTTCTTATGTAAATTGTTTTGGTTTCCTCAAAGTCCTTAAGTTTCCAAGCCCTCCTCAACAAGGCCTCCGCTGCCACCTGAGACTTTAATTTCAATTTCAATGGCCTATTCTTGCCTTCCTCAAAAGCTCCCAATCTCACACTTTCTTCTACCTCAGCATATAGGTCCTCTTCTTCCACAGAGATCTTGTTCAGTAAAGACTTAATATTGTCATTTTCCTTATCCCTCCTGTCCTGCCAGTTCCTGTTAGTTTCCTCCTCAATCCTATTATGATCACACATTTTTCTTTTCAGCATATCTCTCACCACATACTCATTTTCCTTTAGTGCCTTTACCATTTCCCTCTGTGTAATCCCTTTATTTTCCTCTTCCTGCTTTTTACTATCTCCCTAAATGACCTTTGTACCTCCAGATGTTCATGATTCACTTCTTTCATCCTGGTGTCAATTAGATTAAGACATTCCTCTTTCTTCAAGTCCCCTTCGGATATTTTTATCTCCATTTCCATAAGTTTAGCCTTCATTTCTTCGCATTGTTTCCTTAGTTGTTGGTTTTCTTTCTCCATCTCTACTTTTTCTTCCAACAGCTTTTTATTCGCTAGCATTAACAAGTAGATCTCTTTTTTGAATGAATCATTCTCGGCTAGAACTCTATCCAGTTTTTCTTCTATTAACAAAATGCTTAGGAACTTACTCTCCAGCACCTGGATTTTTGCATCCAAGTCAAGTTTCTGCAGTCCTTTTGGCGTAGTAATAAAACCTTCGAAGTCTCTAGTTTGCCTGGACGCCATTTTTGTTGTTGTCAGCTGATTACGGCCAGACGATCACCGTCCACACACCCTCTCAGGGATCACTCTCCATATCACTCTTTCAACACTAAGAGACAGTAGGACAGGACATTTGAGTTCTAAAATCCCGATATCACTCCATTTATGTTGGAATACATTACATTCCGCTCATACGTAAGTTTCTTTAGTCCTTTCTTACTGTACTTTTCTGGGTTATGAACCACTTCCTCAGTCTCATATCCAAGATTCTCCAGAAAAACTCTTTCTTCTCCTCTTCTGTCCTCTCTTCATTTTTTTTCAAAGCCTCCTTTCTCAACTCATTTAACATTTCTCTTTCCTTTTCACCGAGATCTCTTCTCAACCAAATCTTCCTTGTTGTTTCCTGCTGGGCTAACCTCCATGACTTCTCCACCAATTCATCTACATCCTTTTGTGACTTAAATTTGATTCTTACTGGCCTCATACCTTCTCCTGTGAACTTTCCAATTCTATGGAAGTCCTCTATTTCTTGTACTAGGTCTTTTCCCTCCTCCTGCACCACATTAATGATATTATTTATCACCTTTTTATGTTTTCTCTCTCTCCATTTTACTCGGTGTCTTATCCTCCTCCACACCAAATATCACCACACATCTCTTTGGGAAAAGAGCTATGCTCGTGTTGTCCCATCTCCATATCTACTAATGTCCAGCTTTTCTTAAAATCATGAATATTCCTTCGTTGACCACTTCCACGTCTAAACTATTCCATGCTTCCACCCTTCTATGAGGAAGCTATATTTTTCACATCTCTCCTATAAGTGGCCATTTTAGTTTTTTCCCATGCCCTCTCGACATTCTTTCATTCCACATACAGAGATCTTCCCTATCCATTTTTCCATGCCAATCATCACTCTGTATATTGCTATCAGGTCTCCCCTTTCTCTTCTGTTTTCCAGGGTCGGAAGTTGCATTCTGTTCAGTCTGTCTTCATAAGTCAAATCTCTTAAGTCAGGCACCATTTTGTTGCAGCCCTCTGTACTTTCTCTAGTTTCCTTATGTGTTTCTTTAAGTTCAGCCCACTGTATTGTTGCATATTCAAGCCTTGGTCTTATCATTGCAGTAATTATTTTCTTCATCATTTCTTCATCTAAATATCTGAACGCCACTCTTATGTTCCTCAATAAGTTCAATACTTCTCCAATTATTTTGTTTATATGTCTCTCTGGCGATAGGTCATTGGTAATTGTCACCCCAAGGTCTTTTTCTTCATGACTGGTTTTTATGTCTTCATTTCCTATCTTGTACATACTCCTGATTCTTCTTTAACTCTTGCCAGGCATACTTTTCAAACATTTTTCAATTTTACCTTAACTCCAGAATTTTCTTCACATAAATCTCTTCTCCATTATTCCTTGAAATCCTGTAAGTCTGATTCATCTTTTGAGTTCACTCCATGTTTCAGATGTAAACAAACTTCAGCTGATCTCAAACCACTACAGTTTATATTCACCTTCCTACATTTTTTTCTAATCAACAGTTCATCTATATGGAATCAAACATTCCAGCTCCTTTCACCTTGTTACTCTTACAATCAACTCTGAATTAGAGTATTCTCTGTGTGTGTGTGTGTGTGTGTGTGTGTGTGTGTGTGTGTGTATATGTGTATTCACCTAGTTGTAATTTTACAGGGCCTGGGTATCATACTCGTGTGGCCCCGTCTCCATATCTACACACATCCAACTTTCCTTTTAAAACTATGCACACTCCTTGCTGACACCACCTCCTCACTCAAACCATTCCACACCACACATCTTTGTGGGAAACTATATTTTTTCACATCCTTCAAGCATATTCCTTGGCTATCTTTTTACTATGCGATCTTGTAGTTCTATTTAAGTTTTCCTCTCTCAACATCATTTGCTCATTATCCACTTCATCCAGTCCATTCAACAGTTTATAAACCTGTATTAAATCTCCTTTCTCTTCTTTGTTCCAAGGTAGGCAAATTCATTTCTTTTAATCTCTCCTCATAGGTCATTTCTGCCAATTCCGGAACCATTTTTGTTGCCATTCTCTGCAATCTCTCCAACTTCCTTATATGCTTCTTTTTATAAGGGGACCAAACCACTCCAGCATATTCCAATCTTGGTCTAATTACCATACTAATTAATTTCTTCATCATATCTTTATCCATATAATGGAAGGCTAATCCAATATTTTTATCAAATTATACGTTTCTCCAAACATCTTATCAATATGAGCCTCAAACTGCCCATGGTCTTGTATTATCACTCCCAAATCCTTTTCCTTTTCCACCTTTTTCAACACTACTTCTTCACCCATCTTATATGACCCTCTTGGCTGTCTTCCACTCTTCCCCATCTCCATCACATGACTTTTGCTCAGATTAAATTCCATTTGCCACCTCTTGCTCCACTCCCAAATCTTATCCAGATCTGCCTGTAAAATTTCACAATCTTCTTCACTCTTCACACACCTACACAACTTCGCATCATCCGCAAACAAATTAATATAACTGTTTACTCCTCTGGCATGTCATTAATATATACAAGGAAAAGTATTGGTGCCAGCACTGAGCCTTGTGGGACTCCACTCTCCACCACCAACCAGTCCGACTTTGCATCCCTTATTACCGTTCTCATCTCCCTCCATCTCAAGTAGTTTTCCATCCACTTTAACACTTTTCCTTTCAGTCCTCCATAAATCTCTAATTTCCATAACAGTCTCATGTGAGGTACCTTGTCAAAAGCTTTCTTTAAATCCAAATATACACAGTCCATCCATCCCTCTCTCTTGTATTTTGTCAACCACTCTTGAATAAAAGCTCAGTAGATTTGTTACACATGACCTCCCTTTCCTAAAGCCAAATTGATGATCCGATAATAACTTATGATCCTCCAGGAACCGTATCCAATATTTCTTTATCACCCTCTCACAAATCTTACCGACCACACTTGTTAGAGACACAGGTCTATAGTTAAGAGGCTCTTCCTTACTGCCTCCCTTATAAATGGGCACCACTTCAGCTCTCTTCCACTCTACTGGTACTTCCCCTGTTTCTAATGAACACCTTATAATATCATATAATGGATCAATCAATTCTTCTCTACACTCCTTCAATAATTTTCCTGAAACTTCATCTGGTCCCATCGCTTTATCATCTTTAAGTTCCTCCAACATTTTATATAACTCCTTTTAGGTATCTTAATGTCATCCATGTGCACATTTCCTTGTACATTCTGAGGCTTTACAAACATTGTTTCTTCAGTAAATACTTGCTGAAACCTATTATTTAGCAATTCCGCTATATTCTTAGGGTCATCTACTATCCCTTGCTCTCCTTTTAATCTTTCAATGGACTCTCTTTTAAGTTTACCATTTATGAACCTGTAAAACAATTTTGGATGTTCCTTACTCTTGTCTACAATATCTTTTCAAATTTTCTTTCTTCCTCCTCCTTACCCTCACATACTCATTTCTCGCCACTCTATAATTCTCCTTATTTAGTATATTCCTGCTCTTTTCCATCTTTTCCAAGCCACATCTCTCTTTTCCTTAGCCTTAACACAAGTTGCATTAAACCAATCCTTTCTTCCTTCCTCTCTCGGTTTATACTTTGGTACAAATTTCATAACTCCTTCTTTATAATATTTCATAAAAATCTCATATTTTTTTGCACTTCTCTGATTTGTAACATCTCCTCCCAATCTAATTTTCTGAAATAATTTTTCAAACTTTCTGTGTCCATCTTTCTATAATTCAATCTACCACTCCTGTATGTCTCGTCCTTCCTTCGCTGTGTTGTTGCTATCTGCATTTCCATAACCACATGATCACTCTTTCCCAAAGGACATTTGTATTGTATATCTCCACATAGGTACACTTCTCTTGTTAACACCAAATCCAGTCTAGCCGGTTCATCATCTCCTCTATATCTAGTATTTTCCTTCACCCTCTGTTCCATCATATTTTCCATCATTAGATTAAGAAATCTCTCTCCCATGCTTCCTCTCCAACACCACTTACTAGATTTTCCCAATCCACCTCCTTACAATTAAAATCTCCTACTAGTATCACCTTTCTTTTTCCAGATAATACACTTTCCAAACTCTGTAAAGTATCCTTGATCATATTGTCGTATTCCCTTAATGTCCAAGAATTTGTTTTAGGAGGTACATAGGTCACCATGATTATTAATTCTTTTCCATCACTTTTTATCCTTATGCTTATCACTTCTGCGTTGTTCTTCCCATACCAAACCTTATCCACATTTATTTCTTTCTTCGTCATAATCATAACTCCTCCTCCACCTTTACTCTCTCTATCCTTTCTCCATATATTATATTTATTATCCAAATTTATCTTTGTTTTTTCATGCAATTTTGTCTCAGTCAGGCTTCTCCACCATCATATAGTCTTGCAATTCCAATCTACTTGACAGTATCCCATCTATATTAGTATACATTACGGTCCACCCACTGCTCCCTCTAGGGGTTCCTCCGTATTCCTTCTTTCCACATACCACTTTCTGACTCTCTCTCCTATAACTCTCCAAAAAAACTTTTCTCTTTCCTCCTCAGACCGCTCATCATTTTTCCTTCTCGCCTCTTCCACCAATTCCTTATATCTTCTCCTCTCTTCCTCATTTCTATTCTTTCTCACAAACACCTCTTTACAACCTTCTATCTCTCTTAACTTTGATGTTCTATATAGGATATCCTCCAGATTGTTGTGACTTCAGTACTACTTTAATCGGTCTGCTCACTCCCTCCTTATACGGACCCAGTCTATGGATCTCTTCCACTTCTTGTAGGTCTTTTTTTTCATCATCATTTAGATTTTTGAACAGATCTCTTACCGTTTTTAATTCTTCCTTAATTCTCTTCTTATATGTTATATTTGTTCTCTTAATTCTTCCTTAATTCTCTTATATGTTATATTTTGTTCTTTCATCCCAAATATTAACACACTCTTCTTCTTTTCTGCTATTTCCTTATCAATGTTTCCTTATTCTTCATACATTAACCAGTTCCTTGGACCTTTCTTTTTGTCTTCCTTCAACTGATCTTTAATTATTTCTTGTAATCCAACCATCTCTGCTTCCCTCGACTCAGTCCATTGTGTTTTCTTCAGTTCCCATTCCTTTCAAACCTTTCATTCTGCTCACTAATCATTTCCTTAAAGTCATCTTTCTCCTTTACTACTCTCCATTTTCTCCTCCAACCGTCTCTTGTATTTTTCAACCTCCACTCTCAAGTGTGCATTCTCATCCACCAATCGTTTTCATTTTCCTCCAGTCTCTTAACTCTTTCCTTCAAAGCCTTGCAGAATTCTCTATCCTGCTCCTCCTCACTCCTCTGAACTTTTAATTCCTTCACCAACTCCTCAAATCTCTTCTCCAACATTACCAATCTACCTTGCAATGTTGCCCCTGTTGAAGATGGACTCATGCTTTGACTGGCCACTTTCGGCTTTGCTCCCTGGGCCTCATCAACATATTTTGAATTCGGTAATTTATTTCTTACCGGTCTATCCATTTTTTGGCCTGGTAGCTACGTGTGTGTGGTGGGATGCGTTGGCGGCTGCTATGGCTGGCCTATGTGTGGTTCCCGCTCTGTCGTTTGGAGTGTGGAGGTTCTCACACCTCCAATCACTCCCATGTGGGTGTGTGTGTGTGTGTGTGGTGTGGGTGATTGTTTTCTCTGTGGTTGAGACACAGACACTGACAGACAAATCTTTTATTTCTGGACGAGGACAAAAGGCACCAGAAGTAAGGAAACAACATACAAGGAGGAAAAAGACAATAAATAGATAGATAAAAATAAAAAAAATAAATTAAATAAAAAGATACAGTTTGCTTTGTTTGACGCAATATGGAGGAGTACCGTATTTTACGGCTTATAAGACGCTGCACCATGGAAGACTATCCCTAATATTTGAAAGAGATTTCTAAGAAAAAAAGTTATTCTCGTACAAGAACACATTCACCATAAACCCGACCACCGAACACTAAAACATAAGAAACGAGGAGTCTGCAAGACTGCCTCTTACCAGAAATTTACAAGCAGTCCATCTCTTGTTATTGTTGTTGTTAAGGGTTACGACAAATTGTATGATCCTATGAGCTTGTTCTCATAAGCTCCTATGAGCTGTGAAGGGATGCATGTTTTGTTCTCAGCAGCGTTGCAGTTGCTTAGTCTTCTTGAGGAAGGGACAAATGTGGTGAAGAGCTGTTGATTGCACCAAGGCTAGTAAATGTGTGGAGCAAGGTTCTGGCGGTTGAGGTGAGCGGCGAGTGTTGTTCGTCCAATACAGAGACGCGTGACTGAGTAATATCTCGCTTGCGGGACGTTTTCCTGACCCATGGTTGCGGGGAAGAATTTTTCATTGTCTAAGGGTGGATTTTTTTTTTTTTTTTTCATAAAAATCAATTTAAAATACATTTAAAAATATAAAACTTGAAAGAAACTTATTCATCCTCAAATCCCAAAAATCTCGTCACTACTGGGTTCATGTGAAAGTTCTGAACTCTCTCATCTGCAGAATTATCACTGCTGTCACTCATGTACAATAAGTGATCCTCAGTACCATCCATGGCATTACTTATACCACACTTTTTAAAAGACTTTTCAACAACTTCAGTATTAATAGCATTCCAAGATTTTAGCACCCATTCACACACTTGAGCTATTGATGGGCGTTTCATTCTTCCACACGGTGTCATTTCATGTCGTCCTTCAGCCATCCATTTAGACCATTCTTCACGCATTTTATTCTTGAATGGTTTGTTGATGCTCACATCCAGTGGCTGCAGCTGGGAAGTAAGGCCACCAGAAATAACAGCTAATGTGTTAATTGTTCTTGCTAGTTTTTAGTGTTGTCTGTCCTGTGTGCGCTGAATTGATCCCAAACTAGCAATGCTTTTTTTCGTAGCAGTCCACCTGGCCTTTTGGACCACACCTTTTCCATCCACACGTTAATTCCAGCTTCATCCATCCAGCCTTTGTGCTGCGCAATCACATGAATGCCATCTGGCAATTTCTCCTTAGGCAATGGGCAGACAGGTGGCAGATGGAGTTTAATTCTAAAAAGTGTCAGGTTATGCATTTAGGTAAAGACAACACAAACTTTAACTATGAGATGGAGGGATGTTGGCTAGAGGCAGTAGAGGAAGGAAAGGATTTAGGAGTAGTGATAGACAGGACTATGAAATTTTCAAAGCAATGTTTAGAAGCAAGAAATAGGGCAAATAGGATCCTGAGTTTTATAAATAGAAATGTTAGTTATAAAAGTAAGGAAGTGGTGCGTAGCTTATATAATTCCTATATTAGGCCCCATTTAGAGTATTGCATACAGGCCTGGTCACCCCACTATAGGCAGGATATCAACATGTTAGAAGCAGTTCAGAGAAGAGCAACTAGGATGATACCAGCATTAAAGCGCCTGGAGTATACGTAGAGATAGATTAAAGGAATTAAACATGTTTTCATTTGAGAGGAGATGTATAAGAGGGGATATGATAGAGTTATTTAAAATGTTCTCAGATACAAACTACATAGATGTGAGATCTTTCTTTACCTTAGAGGAGGGAAATAGGACTAGAAATCATGGCAGGAAGATTAGAAAGCAAGGCTGCAGGTTAGATATAAGAAAATATTTCTTTAGTCATAGGGTGGTAGATTTCTGGAATGCATTGCCAGAGAGGGTTGTAAATAGCATTAGTTTGACAATGTTTAAAAACAAATTAGATAAGCACTTAAATTTATTAGATTTATAATTATGTATAGCACTGCATGATAGGTTTTATAAGAAATTTACTATAGTTAAACAAGACATGATCCCCATGTATGGGGACCACAAATTGTAGAGGATTTCGCTGCAGGACTTAGCCCTGTTAATGGGCCAAATATTTAGAATTAGTATATAATGTATTGTGTATTTGTAAGCGTATCTTTAAGTACTGATGACGAGGTCGCTGTGCAACTGATACAGGATAACCTAGATGGGCCCTGGTGGCCCTTTGTTATCCTATTATTTGTTATGTTATGTTATGTTAATGTTTTTTTTTTAAATCAGCAATGGTGGTAGTTTGGTGCCATCAGCACAAGCTAAAACTGCAGTGTAATGGGCCTTTTTGTGACCTGTGGTTTTAATAGTCACGGATTTGGTACCTTTTACATCAATGCTTTTATTTGAAGGTACATCACATGTTAATGGAACTTCATCCATATTCACAATCTGGCTGAGTTTGAATGAGTTCTGCTTTCTAGCATTAATGATAAATTGATGGAAGGTCATTATTTTTTGTTCATATTCCTCGGGCATCTTTTGTGATATTTTAGTCCTTGTTCGCAAGCTTAACCTGTTTCACTTCATGAAGCGAAAACACCAAGACACAGTGCCGTCGAAGTCTTCTACTCCCATGTCTGTTGCAAGTTGGCTTGCTTCTATGATTATCATTTTTGTTGTAACTGCAATCCCCAAGTTTCTGTGTTCCATTATCCACGTGCACAAGTCTTTTTCTAACTCTGGCCATTTTGCTGGTACTTGACGTAAATTGTGCTTCGCCTTGTTTCCAGTTTCTCTCGATTCTTCTTCTTGTTTCCTCCACTGCCTAATCATTTTTTCAGTAGGTGGTGGTCCAAAGTGTCTTTCTGCAGCTCTGTCTCCATGTCCTTTGGCATATTGTACAACTTGTAGCTTGTATGCAATAGTATAACTAAACCGTTTCGATGAAGTAGCCATGGGTGATAATTTCAGGACAAAAGTTTGTGATACGTGTGACAGCCAGGTGGTAACTGATATATTTAATGGCAAAAAAGTGTGAGCAAACGTTTTATGTATTTCGAGCATAGTAAAAGCAAACGTTTTATATGATTCGAATCAAGATCAAGAGTGGGAAGGCTGCCGCCTGCTGCTGCCAGTACCATAATAGAGCGTGCTACATGGCAGAGGTTATGCTTAAGGCTAAGCTTGTGGTTCAGCTCAGGAAGGATTATGGTATTGGAAATACTTGTAACAGCTAAGTACTGAGTTTACATTATATAAAAGGTTGAATTAAATAGTATTTAATTTAACATCATAGCGTAATGACTCGTCATACAAATTCAGGTCGGTATCAGTCAAGTGTACAAGCTCTCTTGAGCCGGTGTGTTGCCTCACAATACAACATTCGTCTTGGAAGACGCACTAGTATTTTTCAGGGTATTTTTTTGGAAAAAAAGTGCGTCTTATAATAAGCATTAAAATACGGTATTTAGTTGTGGTTAGTGGTGGTGGAAGCTCTATACTATTCACACATGCTTCCCTCCACACAGTTTGTTTGGTTTGACTCACTGTGGAGTATTTAGAAGCATATTTGCACTGAAGACTTGACACTGTTCACACATGCTTCCCTCCTTACATTTTGCTTGGTTTGACTAAGTGTGAAGCAGTATTTACACTCATAGTGGTGATGAGGACTCTTTGCCACTATTCACACATGCCTTCCTCTCCACAGTTTGCCCTGAGTGACAAGTGCCTGTCCTCCCTCACCCCGCGTCCGCCCATCAATCTGTCCGCCAGCAACTTCATGGACTGCGTGCTGCCTCGTTCCCGGGACAGAGACACGCTGCACACCACCTCCTCCTCGGCCTCCTCCCTCCACTCCTCCTCCCAGGGCCTGGACATCACCTCCATCCTCACCGACCTGCAGCTGCCACAGTACATAGGTGAGCTCTCCTTTTTTTTTTTTTTTTTTTTTTTTTTTTTTTTTAGGGAAGAGTGCCAGCCAAGGGCAAAAAAAAGAAAGTTAGAAAAAAGCCCACTTGAGCTGGCTCTCCAAAGAGTAGAAAAGTGCCAAAACCGTCAGCCAGAATTAGGGGAGCAAATGCCTCGATACCTCCCTCTTAAAAGAAGACAAGTTGTAGGAATTTAGAAATACAGATGCAGGGAGGGAGTTCCAGAGTTTACCAGTGAAAGGGATGAATGATTGAGCGTACTGGTTAACTCTTGCATTAGAGAGTTGGACAGAATAGGGATGAGAGGAAGAAGAAAGCCTTGTGCAGCGTGGCCGCAGGAGGAGGGGAGGCATGCAGTTAGCAAGATCAGTAGAACAGTTACCATGAAAATAGCGATAAAATATAGAAAGGGATGCAACATTTCGGCGGTGAGAAAGAGAGTGAAGACAGTTAGTCAGAGGAGGGGAGTTGATGAGACGAAGAGCTTTGATTCCACCCTATCAAGCAAAGCTGTGTGACTGGAACCCCCAAACATGCGAAGAGTACTCCATACAGGGACGGATAAGGCCCTTATACAGAGTAAGCAGTTGGAGGGGCGAGAAAAACTGGCGGAGACGCCTCAGAACACCTAACTTCATAGAAGCTGTTTTAGCAAGAGATGAGATGTGAAGTTTCCAGTTAAGATTATGAGCAAAGGACAGACCGAGGATATTCATTGTGGAAGAGGAAGACAGTTGAGTGTCATTGAAGAAGAGGGGATAGTTGTCTGGAAGGTTGTGTCGAGTTGATAGATGGAGGAATTGAGTTTTTGAGGCATTGAAAACTACTAGATTTTCTCTGCCCCAATCAGAAATTTTAGAAAGATCGGAAGTCAGGCGTTCTGTGGCGTCCCTGCGTGATCTGTTAATTTCCTGAAGGGTTGGACGTCTCTGAAAGAACGTGGAAAGATGTAGGGTGGTATCATCAGCGTAGGAGTGGATAGGGCAAGAAGTTTGGTTAAGAATAAAAAGAGAGTGGGTGACAGGACAGAACCCTGAGGAACACCACTATTAATAGGTTTAGGAGAAGAACAGTAGCCGTCTACCACAGCAGCAATAGAGCGGTCGGAAAGGAAACTTGAGATAAAGTTGCAGAGAGAAGGATAGAAGCCGTAAGAGGGCAGTTTTGAAATCAAAGCTTTATGCCAGACTCTATCAAAAGCTTTTGATATGTCTAACGCAACAGCAAAAGTTTTGAAATCTCTAAAGAGGATGACC
The DNA here is from genome assembly GCF_017591435.1 of Portunus trituberculatus. NCBI lineage: Eukaryota > Metazoa > Arthropoda > Malacostraca > Decapoda > Portunidae > Portunus > Portunus trituberculatus. The sequence goes on from NC_059259.1 coordinate 446,549, forward strand.
AAGACTCAGTAAGGAAAGCCAGAAGATCACCAGTAGAGTCAAATGAGACCTTGACGGAAGCCATACTGGCGATCAGACAGAAGATTGTGAAGTGACAGATGTTTGAGAATCTTCCTATTCAGGATAGATTAAAAACTTTAGACAAGCAAGAGATTAAAGCTATAGGACGGTAGTTTGAGGGGTTAGAACGGTCACTGATCTGGAAACTTGAAATGGTAGGAGGGTGCATGGCAGTTTACTAAAATGGATGGAAGACTTTTGGTAGGAAGAGAAATGAGAACAATAATTAAGGACAGACCATCAGAATGGGGATTGGTGGAGAGTGGAGTTCCACAGGGATCAGTGTTGGCACCAGTAAAGTCTACATAAATGACATGGTGGATGGGGTGTCCAGTTAAGCCTATTTGCTTTTTAGAAATCTCTAAAGAGGATGACCAAGACTCGGTAAGGAAAGCCAGAAGATCACCAGTAGAGTGACCTTGACGGAAGCCATATTGGCGATCAGACAGAAGATTGTGAAGTGACAGATGTTTGAGAATCTTCCTATTCAGGATAGATTAAAAAACTTTAGACAAGCAAGAGATTAAAGCTATAGGACGGTAATTTGAGGGGTTAGAACGGTCACCTTTTTTAGGAACAGGCTGAATGTAGGCGAACTTCCAGCAGGAAGGAAAGGTAGAAGTCGATAGACAAAGTTGGAAGAGTTTGGCCAGGCAAGGTGCAAGCACAGAAGCACAGTTTTTGAGAACAATAGGAGGGACCCCATCAGGTCCATAAGCCTTCCGAGGGTTTAGGCCAGCAAGGGCATGGAAAACATCATTACGAAGAATTTTGATTGTAGACATGAAATAGTCAGAGGGAGGAGGAGAGGAGGACAAGCCCAGAATCGTCCAAGGTGGAGTTGTGAGCAAAGGTTTGAGAAAAGAGTTCAGCTTTAGAGACAAGAGATGGCAGTGGTGCCATCAGGATGAAATAAAGGAGGGAAAGATGAAGAAGTGAAGTTATTTGAGATGTTTTGGCTAGATGCCAGAAGTCACGAGGAGAGTTTGAGTTTGAAAGATTTTGACATTTCCTATTTATGAAAGAGTGTTTGGCAAGTTGAAGAACAGACTTGGCATGATTCTGGGCAGAGATATAAAGTGCATGAGGTTCAGGAGATGGAAGGCTTAAGTACCTTTTGTGGGCAACCTCTCTATCATGTATAGCACGAGAACAGGCTGAGTTAAACCAAGGTTTAGAAGGTTTAGGTTGAGAAAAAGAATGAGGAATGTACGCCTCCATGCCAGATACTAACACCTCTGTTATGCGTTCAGCACAAAGAGATGGGTCTCTGACACGGAAGCAATAATCATTCCAGGGAAAATCGGCACAATACCTCCTCAGGTCCCCCCAACTGGCAGAGGCAAAACGCCAGAGGCACCTTCGCTTTTGGGGATCCTGCAGAGGATTGGAAAAATAGGACAAGATACAGAAATGAGATTGTGATCGGAGGAGCCCAACGGAGATGAAAGGGTGACAGCATAAGCAGAAGGGTTAGAGGTGAGGAAGAGATCAAGAATGTTGGGCGTGTCTCCAAGACGGTCAGGAATACGAGTAGGGTGCTGCACCAGTTGCTCTAGGTCATGGAGGATAGCAAAGTTGAAGGCTAGTTCACCAGGGTGGTCAGTGAAGGGAGAGGAAAGCCAAAGCTGGTGGTGAACATTGAAATCTCCAAGAATGGAAATCTCAGCGAAAGGGTAGAGGGACAGAATGTGCTCCACTTTAGAAGTTAAGTAGGCAAAGAAATTACTATAGTCAGAAGAGTTAGGAGAGAGATAAACAGCACAGATGAATTTAGTTTGAGAGTGACTGTTAAGTCGTAGCCAGATGGTGGAAAATTCGGAAGACTCAAGAGCGTGGGCACAAGAGCAAGTTAAGTCGTTGCGTACATAGACGCAACATCCAGCTTTGGAATGAAAATGAGAATAGAGAAAGTAGGAGGGAACAGAGAAGAGGCTACTGTCTGTTGCCTCAGACAGCTGTGTTTCGGTGAGGAAAAGAAGATGAGGTTTAGTAGAGGAGTGGTGGTGTTCCACAGATTGAAAATTAGATCTAAGACTGCGAATGTTGCAGAACTTAATGTAGAAAAAGTTGAGGGAGGTGTCAAGGCATTTGTGGTCTTCAGCAGGAGAGGACATTTTTGGTCCCCTCCCCAGAGGGGACTCCGAGGCGTTGTTTATTTTGGGTCCCATTTTTCTTTTAAATTTTGATTTGGAGTGAAGGGTGTATGTGTGGTAAGTGCATGTAGTTTTGTGTGAAGAAGGAAAGCTGTCTTTAGAGGGTAGGCTGTGACTATCCCCTTGAGTTGTGAGACACAAAGGGAAAGATTCAATGAGATCACAACTAGCTTTAATGGAAGGTTCACAGCACCTCCTAAACTAGTACTATTAGATCTCATTGGGAGTAAGTTATTGTTTCGGTAGGTGTCTACTACCTCCTCCCTTGTATTGTTTTGTTTGGGATACACGGCTTGGCAAGTTACCACCCTGTTACTTTATTGTACCAGGCTATTAACTGGTTTTTCGGTGAAAGGACAGGTTAAGAGGGGACCTGGTGGAAGTCTTTGAAGTGGTAGAGGGGACATAGCAAAGGTGATGCAGAGGGGACCTGGTGGAAGTCTTGAAGTGGTAAGGGAGGTTTATAACAAAGGCAGTGTAGCAAAATTGTCAGGGTTAGTAATCAGGCTAGAAGGAATATTGGATGCAAGGTTGACAAATTTAGTTTCAGGAAATAGATAGGAAGGAGTCGTTTCTAAAAGAGGTGGATGACTGGAACAGACTTGGTAACCAGGTTGTTGGTGGTGAGTTATTGGTGAGCTGTGAAGTAAGATTAGGTGATATTTCTTAATGGTGATGACAGTGCAGGTGGTATGCATGGTGTGTTAGTGGTGAGCTTTGAAGTGAGAGTAGACGATATTTCTGGATGGGATGACAGTGGGGGTGGCAGGCATGGTGAGTTATTGGTGAGCTGTGAAGTGAGAGTAGATAATATTTCTGGATGGTGATGACAGTGGAGGTGGCAGGCTTGGTGAGCTTTGAGGTAAGATTAAACAATATTTCTGGATGGTGATGACAGTGGAGGTGGCAGGCATGGCTCACACTGTTGTATTCTTGGTAAGAAAGGAAACACTTGGAGCCTTTTAGGGATTTTTAAAGTAGACAGCAGCAGTGCAACAGTGTGTAATGACGGCGTCTCCCAAGGAATACCTGTACCTATATATAGAAGTGCTCGATCAAAGTGCAGGCTGTGAACTGACCAACTCGGGCTTCGGGGGGGTATATTTACTAGTAATAGACTCGAGCAAACGTACCAAAACCTTGAGCTCCGTAAAAATGAAACATTGGTTGAAGCAAAATGAAATAAACATTGAAATATCAATTAATTAATTCAGTGATTACTGAGAATAGCGTAACACACACAGGCCGTGCTGTGTGATGTGTGGGCCTGATGGCTTCCTACACCTCTTTCCCCCCTCTCCCCCTCTATCATCTTGTGTTGTGTCTGAGTCAGCCTGATGAAGCCCCTGCACTGTGGCTCACCTGTACTGATGCTATAGTCTGGTTGTAATCAAGGACAAAAACCTGCATAACACAAAGGACATGCAGTAAATAGCAGATGGTGTGATAACTAAATAAAAAAAATAAATGAATAAGTAAGTAGATAAATAAATTAATTAAGTAAGTAAATAAATAAATAGATAAATAAATGCTACACACACTTCACACATAGCACGTCCATGAGCAAGTGTGTACCCTCACACAAAATGTGGCTCCCCAGTGGAGGGTGAGGCTGTGTTCTGCGTCAGGGAGGGGCGGTACTCTGTCTGTCTGTCTGTCTGTCTGTCTGTTTGGTGTGTTTATAGATTAACCTTGGTAGGTGTGTAACATTTCAGTCAATGTTCCTGCTTGTGTTTTGTGGATGAATATTGCAGTGAACATTTCAGGTGGTTTGTGTGTACATACTGCATGTATTCTGAGCAAGTATGAAAACTAGTGAGTGGTGGCAGGTGTTGCTGTGTGCTGTGGTGTTGCTGTGTGCTGTGCCTAATTAGACTCTTCACGTGTGGTAAGGTGGGCCTTAAGATTGGTCCTTGCCAGCCACCAGGAGTTGACAGGACTAAATGTGTGTTAAGTAAAGTCAAGTGTATTGTCATCATATACGTATATGCACATAACTAACAAAGTAGAGAATTATTGGCATGATCTGTCGAGCTGGGGGTCTGTGATGGAATAATTTATAGAAATTTCAGCAAGGTTGGGTATCGTTAAATATTACTTGTATCTTATCTTCATACACTTAACATACATAGACATACCTAAATATATAAACTACTTATTAGGCACATGCCTGTATACATACATACATCAGGACACAAACTCGTGTACCCACATACACATGTGTGTTTTTGTCTCCCCAAGTGGAATTGCTGGACTGGCATATAGATAGTGAAATAAAGATTTAAGGCATGAAAGTGTGAAAGTGTTATGTGAAGTGCACGTAACACTATCTTATCCATCAGTGCAATGTCTTGTGACACATTTTCCTCAAGGGAGTCACTGTCACAGATATTTCTTATCTTTCTCATCTACTTTTTCTTCCATTTTTCCTGTCTATGGTACACTTATTCTTACCAACCTCCACTCTCTCTCCCTCTCTCTCTCTCTCTCTCTCTCTCTCTCTCTCTCTCTCTCTCTCTCTCTCTCTCTCTCTCTCTCTCTCTCTCTCTCTCTCTCTCTCTCTCTCTCTCTCTCTCTGTGTGTGTGTGTGTGTGTGTGTGTGTATTTATTTACCTAGTTGTAGTTTTACAGGGCCTGGGCTTTATGCTCGTGTGGCCCCGTCTCCATATCTACACTTATCCAATCTTACTTTAAAAGTATGCACACTTGTTGCAGACACTACTTCTTCCTTTAAACTGTTCCACGTCTCAATACATCTTTGAAACTATATTTTTAACCTCTCTCGGACATCTTCCTTTTTTTTTTTATTTGGTGTGTGTGTGTGTGTGTGTGTGTGTGTGTGTGTGTGTGTGTGTGTGTGTGTGTGTGTGTATTTATTTACCTAGTTGTAGTTTTACAGGGCCTGGGCTTTATGCTCGTGTGGCCCCGTCTCCATATCTACACTTATCCAATCTTACTTTAAAAGTATGCACACTTGTTGCAGACACTACTTCTTCCTTTAAACTGTTCCACGTCTCAATACATCTTTGCGGGAAACTATATTTTTTAACATCTCTCAGACATCTTCCTTTTTTTTTTTTATTTGGTGTGTGTGTGTGTGTGTGTGTGTGTGTGTGTGTGTGTGTGTGTGTGTGTCATTGACTATTTCTGCCCATCATGCTCGCCTTGACAGTTTCCCCGTGACTCCCACCAACAGCCTGATCACTGAGTGTGTGCCACTCATTCACCACTATTCAAGAACCTATTCTTCCCTTCATTTGTTAGTTAATCTCACTTTGCCAAGCTGGCATACATTTCTTCTCTTATCTTGTTGTGCCTCCCAGTACCACTGACACCTCCACTGGCTTGCCTCTAAACCTATGCCTCTCTAAAGAATGTAACTTTAAAGCCTTCCATATCCTATTGTAAAGAATGTTCCTATTTTAATTTGAACATAAATAACATTCTCACATGTCCTGTAGTTGTTGGTAAGAAACCTCTTTTTGCACAGTGCAGTCTACACACACTGGCTGTGTTGTGTACTCTGTCATCTCACTCATGCCAGTGTTTCAAGGCATCCCTAGAAGCTTCTGACACCCTGACATGCACCCTGCACCTCTGACACCTCCCTTCTGTCCAGTGTTTTGCTCATCTTGGTCTCTCCTGCCAGATGTGTTCCTGGGGCAGGAGGTGGACCTCAAGATGTTCCTCTCCCTGGAGGATTATGAACTCAAGGAACTCGGCATCACCATCTTTGGACACCGCAAACGCATTCTCATGGCCATTAAAGGTGGGTGGTGGGTGGTGGTGGTGGTGGCGGCAGCGGCGGCGGCGGCACTGCCACCTAATGGTGCAAGATGTGATGTTTGTTTTCCTAATTGTTTAATTGTTTACTTATTTATTCATTTCTATTTTAATGTATTTTTATTTATTTATATATTTATTCATTTATGAGGCAAAAGTATTATCAATATTGAAGGTTGTCAAAATATCCATCTTGAAAGATTACAAGTGATTGCTTGGAAGTACACAAGCAAGCAGGGAGTGGTGTTTACCAGTCTGAGTGTCTTTCTCGCCAGCTTAATCCTTATTCAGGGTCTCATTATAAATTTCTGTCTTGAGATATTCTTTCTTTCTTTTAATTCTTTCCCCTGATGTCCTGATGGCACAGTCCTTCCAGCTGATCCTTGGTCTTCTCTTGCTTCTGCAACACTCCTCTCCTGTTCTCAGATGACCAGACCATCACCATCACCCTCAATTTTCTCACACACTTCAGGGACTTGCTGGTCCTCTCTCACACTCACTACTTACCCTGTCACTGCTCACCATCTCAGCATCTTCATTCCTGCCACACTGAGTTTTCACTTGTCTGGGCTTCCAGGGCTCTGCATCTAGTCTGAATCACAGCAGGCCTCTTTACAGTCTGTAGACTTAACCTTAGTGAAGCACAATGGGTATTCTTGTCTTGAGATTACAAAGCACACCTGAGACTCCTATAATTTCCCACCCACATCCATGATTTGCACTCTCCATTATACTGACTGTATCCATCACTGACTGACCCAGGTGTTTGATTTATGCACACCCTCTTGATGTCGACTCCTAAACTCACTTGCTGGTCTTCAAATTTATTAAAAATGGTCTTGGTCCTGCTTGGCTTCATTCCTCAACTTCCCTGAGCATGTTGCTGCTCCTTGAATCTCCTTCCCAGTCTTCAGTGTAACTAACAAACACTGTCGTTGGTGTAGAGTGATGGATGGTTCTTAACCTTTTTACTACCATGTCCCATTTAAGAATTTGTCCTTCCCTCCATGCTCCCCTTTTCTCTATGAATGCAATTCCCTTCTACATTTTAAAGAAAGGCAATACTTTTGCATTTTTCATAAACTTATTACTTGACCATGTTATTGTTAGGAGAAATAAAATTACTGCTTTTTTTTCCCCAAGGCCTCAAGCCCCCCACTTGGAAATTACTGACTCCCCCAAAGGGGGTCCCCCTCATCTTAAGAACCACAGGTGTAGAGCAAACACCACCAAGGCAGTCCTTCCTCTCATCTTGCATTAGCATACCTATCACTGTGTTTGAAGGGCGAGGACCGACATGGCTCCTTGACGTACCACTGCTTCAACTTTAACCTGTCTGTCACTCCTGCCGTTCTTCTCGCTTGTCATCACAATTCCATGTTACCATAAGCTTCCCTGAACACTGTGATGTGTATTCAGTGCCTCCTGCTCCCTGAGACACCTCTGTACCTCAGGCCTGGGTGCAAGTGTGTGCCTGTCTCACCTCTATGAAGGCCACATTCATCACCAATGGCTTCCCCTGCACTAATCCATCACTTGTCATTCAGTCTCTCTCTCTCTCTCTCTCTCTCTCTCTCTCTCTCTCTCTCTCTCTCTCTCTCTCTCTCTCTCTCTCTCTCTCTCTCTCTCTCTCTCTCTCTCTCTCTCTCTCTCTCTCTCTCTCTCTCTCTCTCTCTCTCTCTCTCTCTCTCTCTCTCTCTCCAAGATTAATTTTCCGTTTCCGAGTGATTTATGAGTTTCTGTTCCAGTGTTTTGTGATTTGTGGGATTCCAAAAACCTCCTGAAATGAGTCCGACTGTGTGTGTTTAGTTTTATCTTCAGGGATTGAATTAAACTTAAAATTTGTACCGTTTCTTGAACAAGCTAGGTAAGCACAGTGCAGTGTGTTCTTTCAAGGATTGTTTTGGGGTTTAGCACATCTTTATCTCGTCTATCTAATTTATCATTGTCCTTTTGATACAGTTTCCATGATTGCTTATCTCTGGTTTGTCAGTGCCTCCTTTTGATAATGGGTTTCTTGCTTGACAGTTTATCTACAACTAATCTTTCTGTGTTGCATATTTGTGAAGCATTATCATATCCCTTGATTACTTCTTTCCTTTCTGTGTTGCATGTTTGTGAACTGTTATCGTATCCCTTCTTTCCTCTAAGTAGGGCAGTTATTGCATAAAGTCAAGCTCATTCATGTCTCACTTTAAAGTCATTTATCATGTTTATAAAGCTTTAGATTAAAGCCGTGAAACTTCTGGAACACAAAGCTTGGTCAGATCTGTGTGTGTGTGTGTGTGTGTGTAATTCACCTCGGTTGCCTGCTGGTCACCCAGCCAGTTTTCCCATTATGGAGCAAGCTCAGAGCTCGTAGACTGATCTTCGGGTAGGACTGAGACCACAACATACTCCACACACCGAGAAAGCGAGGTCACAACCCCTTGAGTTACATCCCGTACCTATTTACTGCTAGGTGAACACACCCTACACATTAAGAGGCTTGCCCATTTGTCTCGCCGCCTCCGGGATTCGAACCCGGACCCTCTCGAGTGTGAGTCGAGCGTGCTAACCACTACACTAAGCTTAGTCAGATCAGTGTGTGTGTGTGTGTGTGCTGTCCATTGGCTGATTGCTCTGTCAGAAAAACAGTATTTCCTCTTGTCCTTTATATCCTGTGTCCTCTTACTGAGTGTTGTGTGTGTGAAGTGTGCAAGTCTTTCCTGTATAGTCATTCTTAGGAAAATGGTATATCCTTTTGTCCTTTATATCCTGTGTCCTCTTACTGAGTGTTGTATGTGTGAAGTGTATAAGTCTTTCTTGTATAGTCATTCTTCAGCTTACAGTTGACTTCCGTTGTCTTTCACTTGGCACAGCACAGTACCATCTACATCCACCCAAACTTGGATATTGTAATGTCTTAAATGCTTCCAACAACAATGAACTCTTTCTGTCAATGAACTGTTGAGCTATTTAGACACTAGAAGCAGGTGTGGGCAAACTAAGGCCATGCGGTTCACTGAAGGAATTAATGCTGCTCTCCAAATGTTTGTAAATTTGTTAAAGTTACCAAGCAAGGTCAAATAATATTGTGAACATTTTGTCTTTCTCCCACAGGGGTGAGTATGCCTGGGAGAGTAGCTTTTTCTTTGAAAGACTTTAATTTCTTCTGTTTTAAGTATTATTGTTTTGGATCTCTCTCTCTCTCTCTCTCTCTCTCTCTCTCTCTCTCTCTCTCTCTCTCTCTCTCTCTCTCTCTCTCTCTCTCTCTCTCTCTCTCTCTCTCTCTCTCTCTCTCTCTCTCTCTCTCTCTCTCTCTCTCTCTCTCTCTCTCTCTCTCTCTCTCTCTCTCAATAAATTGTTGAGGCCCCACAGCAGAAGTTACGGCACATTGTTCTGTCTCCCACACAGACCTGTCAAGCAAGTCGTCACTGTTCCTTGGTGGAGCTGCAGGAAGTGGACTGGGAGGATTGGACCACCATTCCCCACTCAGGGACTCCACCACTACCACATCCTCCTCCACCACTTGGGACTGAGATGACAATGGATCGACACACTTCACTACATCTGTTTTACTACTACTACTACTACTACTACTACTACTACTACTACTGGTGGTGGTGGTGGTGGTGGTGTTACCCTGGGAATACTAACACTTCTTTACTAACTCCACAAGCATCCATTCACTTCATGTCTGTTTCCTGCCACTGTTACTCCTGTTACTCTTAGACTCATCCTTGTGCTTCTATAACTGCTTCATCTTGCACTACAGTGTGTTTGTAATGTTGCTTGTGTCCTTCGTATCCACTACTGGTGCTTCTACTAGGGAGCTCTACTATGGTTAGGTTTGTTCCTTACTTTGCTAGTTTTGTTGGTCGGTCCTGCTGTCGTTACTATTGCCATTACAACTACTACTGTTACATCCGTCCCACTGCTGCTACTCCTATTGCTGGTGCCTTCATTACTACTATTACTACAACAAAAACCACCACTACTAATATTCCATCCATCAGTGGTGCTTTACAACTACTACTATTATGATTGCATACATTTGTCTTCATTACTACTACTCATTTTACTATTGCTGGTGTTTTTGCTGTTACTGCATCAATGACTGTACTGGGAGTGGAAGTGTGGGTGGGCTGGGCTGGGCAGGGCAGGGAGGGAGGGTAGGTTAGACTGGGCTGGGCTGGGAGGGAAGGGAAGGGACAGACAGATAGACACGGAAGAAGACCAATGCGTTGAAAGTGTATTTTTTTATAGGATAACTCTAGGATACATTTTTTTTTTCTTTGACGCTACTAATAGACCGGGAGGAAGTACTTAAGAGGGCCACCCTGCAGTGCGCCCCAACCTGTGAGTGGTGGTGAGGATGATTCGTCTAGTGGATTGAGCATGTGGTTCGTTTGTTTTGTACGGTTTGACTGACACAATCCATGTCTTCAATAGGTAACCAACCCCATTCTGATGTGGCATGTCTGACTTAAGGAAGCCAAGATTACTTTGACGATATATATATATTGTAAGGTTTCATGTGAACCTCGCTGTTGCCGTGTGTGTGTGTGTGTGTGTGTGTGTGTGGAGGGTTGGCAAAATATGCTAAAAGTTTCAATCTCCCCTCACAGCAGAAAGATGTTTGTTTGTTTGTTTGTTTTTCCATCTTTTCTGCTGTTATATTTTCTGCAGTATAAGAATTGATGCAGAGGAAGGAGTGCCGTACAAGGAAATGATGGGGCATTAATACTGAGTGTGTGGGGGGAGAGAGGGAGAGTGAGCTATTAGTATGAAAGAAATGTAAGAATTTATTAGTGAATTAAGAAGAATGAGTGGAATACAAAAGGATACAGTGTGTGTGTGTGTGTGTGTTGCTAGTACTGAAGGAATGAAGAGGACCTCATGATACATTGCTACTAGTGTGAGTATGTGTGCGTGTGCCTTGGACCAAGAGATGCGCACACATGCATAGGTCGAGGCACCAATGATGCTCGCTCCGCCAAGCACCAAGCACCAGGTGCCTTCCACCAGTGTTCCCGAGAGGTGTACATGTGATATTAAGCTAGCAAGGTTCAGCCCTGTGGCTGTGCTTCCACAAAAGAAAAAAAAAAAAAAGCAATTTTTGTTCGAGAAATTTTTCGTTAATTATTTTTATAGCAGTTGGAATTTTTTTCATTTGTTTGTTGGTTTACAAATGTGCATGAATTATGAATTACCTTGTCCATTTTTTCTAGTCTTTCTGTTCACTACTGCGGAAGGGAAAGGTTGTCATTCATGGCGGGTTTTTAAGAATTTTTTTTATTTCTTTTATGAATTATTAGAAGTTTGTTTTAGTTCAGTGTTCGGGGTTGGCGTGGTGACCGCCTGTCTGGGGCGTCGCGGCGCGCCACGGCCTGCCGCGGCACAACCTGCACGCACTTTTATTTAAGAGAATTTATCCAAAAAAATGTTTTTGAAAAAAAAAAAAATTGATTCCTTCTATTTTGAATAAAGATATCATATATACTAAAATGTTGCTTGTTTTCTTTTTATCTATAGCAGGGGTTGGCAGGGGAGGGGTGTGGGTGACGCGTCTCCCAGAAGTGTCCTCTATACTGTGCTATACTGAATCTTAAGGCAATGGATGCTCCTCCATAGCCCTGCTGGCTCATCGCGCGCGCGCACACACACACACACACACACACACACACACACACACACACACACACACACACACACACACACACACACACACACACACACACACACATTTTAGATTTAACAAGAACATCTATCAACACGGGACAGGTGCCAATAGAATGGAAAAGGGCAAATGTAGTACCAATTTACAAAAGTGGATGTCGCATGGAACCATTGAATTATAGAGCTGTTTCTTTGACCACCATTATGTGTAAGATATGTGAAGTGATCAAAAGCAAGTGGTGTGACTTCCTGGAAAACAAACAAATACTAAGTGAGAAACGGGTTGGCTTTAGAAAAGGGAAATCGTGTGTATCAAATTTGCTATGTTTCTGCTCAAAAGAGTGGTCGATATTTTACAAGAGGGATGGATGGGTTGATTGTGTATACCTAGACTTAAAAAAGCATTTGATAAAGTACCACAACAGATTGATGTGGAAGTTAAGTAGTATTGGAGGAATACGGGGAAATCTGACGGAGTGGATGAGAAATTATTTGACAGGTAGAGAAATGAGGACGGTAGTGAAGGGAGTGAAGTCAGAGTGGAGGAAGGTAACCAGTGGAGTTCCCCAAGGTTCGGTGCTTGGTCCCATCATGTTCCTGATCTATATAAATGACATGCCAGAGGGAGTGAGAAGTTATATGAATATGTTTGCAGATGATGCAAAGATTATGAGGAGAGTGAGGAATATGCATGACTGTAATATACTGCAGAAGGACTTGGACAAAATATATGAATGGAGCAGGACGTGGCAAATGGAATTCAATACCAACAAAAGCTGTGTAATGAGAATGGGTAGAAGTAAATATAGACCATATAAAGACTACCAGCTGGGGGAAGACTGTAATTGAAGTCAGTGAAGAAAAAGACTTGGGAGTGACTGTACAGAGTAATCTGTCTCCAGAAAAGCACATTAATAGAATATTTGGAAAACGTACAGCATGCTCCAAAGTATAGGATGGGCATTTAATTACCTGGACGGGAACATGATAAAGAAAATATTGACCACCCTGATTAGGCCACAGTTGGAATATGCATCAGTAATTTGGTCACCATACATGAAGAAACATGTCAAGAAACTGGAAAGAGTGCAGAGGTTAGCAACAAGAATGATACCAGACTTTAAGGAGGTACCGTATGAGGAGAGGTTAAATAGGCTGGAATTAAGCATGTTGGAAGAAAGAAGAGTCAGAGGGGATATGATAACAATGTTCAAAATAGTACATGGAGTGGACATATTGGATAGGGAGAACCTGATCACGATGGCATCCAGTAATTACCTAAGAGGACACCCAAAGAAAATACTGAAGGATTCCTGCACGAGCGACATCAAGAAGTATAGCTTCCCGTATCGGAGCATTGATGCATGGAACAAACTGAGCGTGGATGTGGTGTGTGCGGCGAGTGTCAGTCAAATGAAGGAAAAATCGGACAAGTGTGGACAAAGAGACAGGACATAGAGAGCTACGGCTCGGGCCCTGTAATCACAAATAGGTAAATACACACACACAGCTTGGTCATTGCGTCGGGGCTTTCCTTGGGCCGGTGCCTGGTTGCTCTGACAGGAAAGCTGCATGTCTTCTCGTCTTCCTGTCCACTGGTGTTGGTGATTGTGTTTGTTGCAGTCTTAACAACAGCCTCACATCAATCTTTCGTCTTTTTTCTCCACAGTCTACCATGATGGTGTCACCCGTCGTTGTCTTCTCTCCAAGTGTCGTGATTGTAGCTAAGGTGTTTCAAGCTTTATACTTGTTCTGTAGGTGTTTTTTGCACCTTATCTGTGTGTGTAATTCACTGTTTGATCTGCTGCAGTCTCTGACGAGACAGCCAGACGTTACCCTACGGAACGAGCTCAGAGCTCATTATTTCCGATCTTCGGATAGGCCTGAGACCAGGCACACACCACACACCGGGACAACAAGGTCACAACTCCTCGATTTACATCCCGTACCTACTCACTGCTAGGTGAACAGGGGCTACACGTGAAAGGAGACGCACCCAAATATCTCCACCCGGCCGGGGAATCGAACCCCAGTCCTCTGGCTTGTGAAGCCAGCGCTCTAACCACTGAGCTACCGGGCCGTGTGTGTGTGTGTGTGTGTGTGTGTGTGTGTGTGTGTGTGCGTGCGTGAGAAAGAGAGAGAGAGGGGAAGGGAGGTCAGTTTCAACCATGCAAACAGCAGATGCAGATGTAAGGAAACAAGTTCATGAAGGCGGTATAAGGTTGAGGTTGTTCGTGAGTAAGGCAGATGAGAAAAAGATAATATTTAAAGATACAGGAGCTGTTTGCCGCACTGCCTCGAGGACACGGCTAGCAGAGGCAAGGCATTGGGCGCGCGCGCACACACACACACACACACACACACACACACACACACACACACACACACACAGATAGATAGATAGAAAGGTTTACTTACCACAGTTTAACCTACTACATTACAATTAAATCATACACTCCACTTTAATACAAAAACTGAATAAAACAAAATATGTGTAAGTCAACTGTAGTCCATTACAAATAAGTCACAGAAAAAGATGAAATCAAACGAGGTTAAACAGACACAACTAAGACTCGTGCAAAGAACGTTCAGGAATGTCTAAAACCAAAATGCTAAAATACTTAAAATTAGAATATCAACATTCCAAAACAGTAATCAGAATAGGGAAGCTCATGTAACCCGTATAAAAAAAGGTTCACTCAAGTTATACCTGCATACATGACGATGGAGAAAGAAGAATTAAAATGTATATATAATAGAGAAAACAGATAAACCAGCAAAGTTGTTTTTAGGAACAAGTAGACGGCCTCAAGAAAAAAGGTTACAAACTTTGACCGCGTGAATGCAGCAGATGACAGAGACAAACATTAAATAGTGCCTGTAAAAGAAATGAGACAGATGACAGAGGCAAAGATAGAAATTAATAGTGCCTGTAAAAGAAAAAAAAAAACATTAAAAACCTAAGGGAAATCAAAATAACACGGCAACAAAGACTATAGCAAAAACATAGTTGTTGTACCTATCTCAGTCATATACTCCCAAAATAATATGAATTATTTCCCAACCAACATCAGTGAAATCTGAAGAAATATCTGTCAAAGTAGTAAATCGATGTGAATGTCCAATATGCTGAGTGTGGGGACATTGTTAGCCCTATTCAGAAACGCTTGGCTCTCTCACGACGACTATTTCCAAAGGCTCTAAACGAAGATAATCATGTTTTTAAGGCTATTTCCATGGTTTTGGTGATGGATTAGCAAGATTTCTAATTGATCATAAGGAGAAACTGTCTTGAAAACTCAGCTAGTTAAATAAAGGGGACTTGAAAAATTGTCGTGGTGAAAAGGCGATCGATAGCTTTTCTGAATATGGCCGTGTATGTCACCACACTATACACACGTTGCTCAATAGGAAGGCGGTCACTCCCACGTCTATTCCAGCGTCCCATTTCTATTGCCAGACTGACCACTCACTCTAAATGATGTAAAGGAGATCCTGTGGAGGTCGTTGAGCACTTTCTTCGTTCCATAGATATCATGTACCGTCAAATATGGGTCCGCCGTGGTACAGTGGAACCATGCGTGCTTTGGGGTCCGAGGGGTCTCAAAGCGCACGGGTTTGAATCCTGTCCACGGTCCGAGTTTAGGTTGGGCTTCCTTACTCGAGGCATTGGTTTCCTAGCGGGTGGGCTTTGAGATAGGAGGTATCCCAAAAAGTACCCTCTTTAGCCCAGAAATTCCCACGAAAAGCCCACATGGTATAAAAAAATAGGGTTAATAGTTTTGTGGACATTGCATCTTGTTGCGGTAGATCAAATGGTGGTGTTACGAACATTATGGAGCATTGTGGATAAGTGTGGGACATTATTACGTGTCATATACGCTACAAGTTTTCCTACTGGGCTATTTAAGGAAACACGAAAAAATTGAAGCTTACATATTTGCTTACCTTTTTACAAGTTTTTTTTTTTTTTTTTTGTGGGGGGGTGTGGGGGGATTCCCTTGAGAACGTGTCACATGATACTTTGACGGTCACTCTTAAGGACGACAGAGAGAGAGAGAGAGAGAGAGAGAGAGAGAGAGAGAGAGAGGGGTGTTATTTAGATGATGGAGGTAGGTATTACAAGGGCACTGGCCAAGGGAAAACAAAGCGTTGGGGATGAGGGAGAGGGACAGGAAGGGGAGAAGAAATTTTAGACAGGCCTAAATTATTCACGTCAAAAGCAGCTTCAGTCAATGACACCTGCCATGAAAGGAAAGAAAAAAAGGAAAAAGACACGACACTTTCCTAAGGCTAATCTTTTTGGTGATCTTTAAAAATAGTTATGCTGAAGTTCCACGGTTTTTTAAAGGATATTTTTGCCGTTCTTATAACAAATTAACAATATTTGGTGTCCGAGGGATCTCCAAGCACACGGGTTCGAATCCTGTCCATGGTCCGAGTGTAGATTGGGCTTCCTCACTCGGGGCAACGGTTTCCTAGCGGGTGGGGTTTGAGATAGGAGGTACTCCAAAAAGTATCCCCTTTAGCCCAGAAATTCCCATGAAAAGCCCACATGGTATAAATAAAAGAAAATAAAAAAAATGTGGGAAAGCTGCCTTGATCGTTAGTGTGGCCATGATTGTATAAATTCTCTTCTGCATTATACTTGACTGGCACCGTAATGTGAGGTGTGCCCTGACCTTCACGAGAACCACAGGGCCAGGAACACACATGCATCACAGCACACAGCACACACAACACACCAACAACCCACGACACTTACGATGACTAGTATTCTGCAACACTATAAGCACTAATGGTGGCACCTCAATACTTTCCAAAGACTGTATTTGAAGTGACAAGGTTTTTTAAGAGTGTGTTTATACGCTTTTAGTGACAAATGAACAACATTCTGACATCAGTAACAGGATAATCACTCTTGAGAACCTGCTGCCAATCTTCTCTGTGGTCTTTGAAAATAGTTGAGGTGAAGTTACACGTATTTTAAGGATGTTTTTAGTGTTCTTATGGTAAATTAACAATATTTCGACATTACTAACAAAAAAATAGTCTTGACAGGCATATCAGTTATCTCTATGGCCTTTGGAAGTGGTCGTGGTGAGAGAGCAAAACGTTTGTGACTACGTGCCTTCATTAACAGTCTAACCACACCAGCAAGCATTCGCTCCCTCACATGCAATACATAATAACACTTTATATTCTTCTCTTACGCTCAAGTTTACCGTTTCTTTATTAAACCAAACAACATGCGTAGTTACAACCAAAAGTCTATCACTGTTCAACTCGTATTCAAAATTACTCTGTTCTCTCACCAAGACTATATTTTCTAAAGTTAAAGAGATGATTAGGCAGGTTCTCAAGAGTGTTTCTCCACTTAGTATTGTCAAAATTAGTTAAGCTGTCACTAGAACTATAAAAACGCACTATCAAACCCGTGCCACTGCCACTAGAACCTTTTGAAAGTAGTAAACTGTGGAACACCCTGCCTGCTTCTGTATTTCCGTCTTCCTGCGACTTGACTTCTTTTAAGCATGATGATATTGTGACAGGAGGTTTGAGGACAAGACATTTGTTCCTTACAAAGATGACGATCATGTAAACACACACACACACACGAGAGACACGGTTGAGGGCGGACGCACTGGCGCAGTTCCGACGATCAGCTGATCTTCACTACACCTGTTGTATAGTATTTACAGTGGCCTGGGCAGGTAGTGTGGACTCATTTTTTTTTTTTTTCTCCATGAAATCAATTATTAAAGAATAATGAGTGAAAAAGATATTCCATCCAAATGCAGACATGAGAATAGAGAAGGGGCTGATGATGACTATGTCGGTGAGGGAGAACGCGTATTCGAAGGGTTCGATACGACGACAACTTCACTACTTAAGAGAGTGTCAAATATTGAATGTAAACTAGATAAACTGATAAAGGAGAAGATGGAAATGAAAGAGAATAAAGAACAGGAAATGGAGTTTATAAGACTGAGAGAAAGGATAAGAAAAGTGGAAGAAAATGAAGCTAGGCTAAGAGCGGAAAACGAAGAACTAAAAAAGGAAGTAGCTAACTACAAGAAGCAGATGGAAGAAGGACTCGGTAAAGCCGAGAAAGAAAAGGAGAAGCTGAAAGATCTAGTAAACAAGGAAGAGGAAAGAGTACAGAACGTGATTAAAAAAGAAGTACAAGCATGGAGAGTCCAAGATAAGAAAGATAAGGCCGATTTTCAGGAGGTGATTCAAGAACAACTTAAAGAAAAAGAAGAAAATATGACAAACAAAATGATAGGAGTCCTCAAGACAAAAGAAAATCTAGTTAGAGAAATTGCAGAAAAAAGAAGAGTGTAGTCGTATTTGGAATAAAAGAAAAAAATATAAAATATAGACCAAAAAGAGAAAAAGAAGAAATGAAATCAGTCAAAGACCTACTGAAGAATCTTAATGACGAAGATAGGCAGAACTTGGAAGAGGAAGTAGAAGAAATAAACAGAATGGGACCATATCAAGAAGGAAAACGAGACCAATTAAAATACTACTAAAATCACAAGCAGCAACAGAAGAAATATTATATAGAACAACAAAACTTAGAGAAACAGAAGGCTGCAAGGATATCTATATAAAGAAAAATAGAAATGAGGAAGAAAGGAAGAGATACAATGAACTGGCAGCAGCAGTAAGGGAAAAGAATAATGAAAGGTCAGAAGAGGAGAAGAAGGCATTTTTTTGGAGAATTCTAGGAGACAGGATAAGGAAATGGTATATAAACGAGAAGGAAGAGAAAAAAGTGGAACAAGTTTAACTAAAAATGATAAAGGCAAAAGACTAAAAATGATGTATACGAACATAGACGGGTTTTATCAAGTAAATTAGAATTAAGAGATTACATAAGGAAAGAAAATCCAGATATTGTATGCCTGGCTGAAACAAAACTAAATGAGGCAATCAAAATAGTCTTGGATAATAGGTATAATGTATGGAGAAGAGACAGAGTGGGTAAAGGAGGAGGAGGAGTCATGATAATGTTAAGGAAGGAGATAGTGATCAATCAAGTGGAATGTGGGAAGGAAAAGCAGAAGTATTGTATATTAAGATGCATATTAATAAAAAGAGTTAACAATCATTGTAACATATGTGCCACCAAAACAAATTCATGGACCAATCAAGAATATAAAGACATGATAGATGACACAATAAGGAGTCTAATGAGAATCGTTAAAGAAAGGAGAAAAGTGATATTAGTAGGAGATTTCAACTGTAAAGAAGTGGACTGGGAAAATTATGAAAGTGGTATGGGGGAAGAAGCCTGGGGAGAAAGATTCTTGAACCTAATGATAGACAATATGATGGACCAGAGAGTAAAGGAATGCACAAGATTCAGAGGAAACGACGAGCCGGCGAGATTGGACCTAGTTTTTACAAGGGGTATACAAATGAATGACGATATAAGATATAAGTGCCCATTGGGAAAGAGTGACCATGCAATATTAGAAATAGATATAGAAGAAGGAAAGGAAGATAGAGACGATTCATACAAAGGAGACCGATTAAATTACAGAAAGGCTGATATTGAGAATCTCAAGAACTATTTTAAAACGTAGACTGGGAGGAGATGGAAAACTCAGAGACAATGCAAGACAAATATAACTTATTTTTGGAAATATACAAAACAGGAGTCAGGGAATATGTCCCAAAATATAGACCAAAAGAAGAAGGAAAGAAAGATTGGTTTAATGCAAGGTGTGCTAGGGCAAAGGAGAAAAGAGATGGAGCATGGAAAAGGTGGAGGAGAAATAGAATCCAACAAACAAGGAAAACTTCAAGGCAGCGAGAAATGAATATGTTAAGGTGAGGAAGGAAGAGGAAAAGAACTTGAAAAGATATTGTCGAAAAATGTAAGGAGCAACCAAAATTGTTCTATAGATTCATAAATGGAAAAATTAGGCAAAAAGAAACAATAGAAAGGTTAAAAGGAGAGAACGGGATGGTGGAAGACCCAAAAGTATGGCAGAACTATTAAATAAAAATTCCAGGAGGTCTTTACTAAAGAATCCAAATTTGAGAGGCCACAGGGTAATAGAGAGACAATCTATATGAAAGAGATTAAAGTAACCAAGCTTGAAATAAAAGAGTTAATGAAGGAACTGGATGAAGAGAAGGCAATGGGACCGGATGAAGTCTCAGGCAGAATACTGAAAGAATGTAGGGAAGAACTAGCAAGTCCTATATACAACATCATAAAATGCTCAATAGAAAATGGAACAGTGCCAGTAGAATGGAAAAGAGCTGAGGTGGTTCCCATATATAAGAGTGGAAGGAAAGAAGAACCTTTAAATTACAGACCGGTATCACTAACTAGTGTAATATGCAAGATGTGTGAAAGAATAATAAAGAAACAATGGATCGAGTTCCTTGAAGACAACAAATTAATATCAAATAGCCAATTTGGTTTTAGAAAAGGACGGTCTTGTGTAACTAATTTATTGAGTTTCTATTCTAGAATAGTTGATAGAGTACAAGAGAGAGAGGATGGGTTGACTGCATCTATTTGGATTTAAAAAGGCGTTTGACAAAGTGCCACATGCAAGATTACTGTGGAAGTTAGAGGAGAAGGGTGGCTTAAAAGGAAGCACATTGAGATGGATAGAAAATTATTTGAGGGGGAGAGAAATAAGGACGGTAGTTAAAGATATGAAGTCCAAGTGGAGAGCAGTAGAAAGCGGAGTGCCACAGGGGTCAGTATTGGCACCAATACTTTTCCTCATTTATATTAACGACATGCCAGAAGGAGTGAACAGCTACATAAATTTGTTTGCGGATGATACGAAACTGTGCAGAGTTATAAAGCAAAAGGAGGATTGTGAAATACTGCAAGAAGACCTAAATAAGATCTGGGAATGGAGTAAGAAGTGGGAAATGGAATTCAATGTGAACAAAAGCCATGTCATGGAAATGGGAAAGAGTGAAAGACGACCTGTGGGAATCTATAAGATGGGAGATGGAGTAGAACTGGAGAAAGTAAAAAGGAAAAGGACTTAGGAGTGACGATGGAAGAAAACAATCAACCAGTAAGCCATATTGATAGAATTTTTAGAGAAACATATAATTTGCTGAGGAATATTGGAGTAGCATTTCACTACATGGACAAAGAAATGATGAAGAAATTGATAAATACTATAATAAGACCCAGATTGGAATATGCAGGAGTAGTGTGGACCCCTCATAAAAAGAAACACATAAGAAAATTGGAGAGGCTACAAAAAATGGCTACAAGAATGGTCCCAGAACTTGAAGGGATGACATATGAGGAGAGACTAAAGGCTATGGATCTACCAACCTTGGAACAAAGAAGGGAGAGAGGAGACCTGATACAAGTCTATAAATTGATCAACGGAATGGACCAAGTGGATAATGAGAAACTGATCCTGAGAGAAGAATATGACATCCCAAGCACAAGATCGCATAGTAAAAAGCTGAGAAAGGGAAGATGTCTGAGAGATATTAAAAAATATAGTTTCCCGCAGAGATGTATTGAGACGTGGAACAGTTTAGATGAAGAAGTAGTGTCTGCAACGAGTGTGCACACTTTTAAAGTAAGATTGGATAAGTGTAGATATGGAGACGGGGCCACACGAGCATAAAGCCCAGGCCCTGTAAAACTACAACTAGGTAAATACAACTAGGTAAATACACACACACACACACACACCCTCTTGTGGAAAAAGTCTAGCTCTCTCTTGCCACGATTATTTCTAAGAGCCACATGGATAATATTTCAGGTTTCTAAGGGTGATTCTCGTATTAGTGTAGAAATATCGTTAATCTGTCACTATCTCAAAGCCCACCCGCTAGGAAACTGTTGTCCCGAGTGAGGAAACCCAACCAATGGTATACAAATTTGAACCAATGCCTAAAGCCGTAGAAACAAGTAATAAAACAGCTAACTTTAATTGTTAGTTTTGAGATGTAGCGAAGGTGTGTGAGGGAAGTGTTTGGGAATGTGGGTGTTGATTCTGTGTAATGTATGTACAGTCATTTATCTTCGGCCGACCACGGTGTTTGGTATGCAGGGCGCGCCTTGTCCCTCCAGCAGTGCACCTGTCTGGCCTGGATGGAATGCCCTTGTTGCGCTGACGCAGGCTGTCCCTTGAAGGGTTTCTGAATCTTTTAAGCTTATAATGTGTTGCCCTACGTCTCGGCAACGGCTGCGGCTGGGACTATGGCTGCGGCTGGGGCTATGGCTGCGGCTGGGGCTATGGCTGCAGCTGGGGTTATGGCTGCGGTTGGGGCTACAGGTGCCGCTACGGGTAGTGGTGGGGCTACGCGGCGTGCACTGACCCATGAGTGTTTTTGTTTTGGTGAGCTGGTGTACTGTGCTGGTGCAGTAGTTGCTAAGTTGTGGTGCGCTGTGCGTCACTGTCCGATGCTGCGCTGCTGTTCAAATACAACGCAGAACTGGTTTATTTGTTTTGATTTGTTATTATCTTTTACTTTTTTTTTATTGTCTGTGGTGTCCAGACTCAAGGCAATAGTCTTCTAACATTCCTAAGTGCAAGGAAAATTAATAGGATGACTTATTATGGGTACAGAAAATGTCTCTTCAAGGAAAGGAAAAGTAGAATGTTAATATATATATATATATATATATATATATATATATATATATATATATATATATATATATATATATATATATATATATATATATATATAGAGAGAGAGAGAGAGAGAGAGAGAGAGAGAGAGAGAGAGAGAGAGATTCTAATTCAATTATGTTTTCATTGTTGGATTTTGAATGGAAATAGCTTTAAAGAGTTAGCAATGAGTCCTGCTTCTTCTGTCAACATCACACCACACCACACCGCACCAGGGCGGCCCACACGGCACAGCCACGCAGCCACGCAGCCAGCCACGAGGGTGGAGCAGCCAAGGTGGCACCGTGGCAGGAGTGTTGGTGGGCCAGGGAGGAAACACTGACACACTTCATCATCCACAGTGCTCAGATGCCTTCCCTTACACAGCGACAAGAAAAAATGGGATACGAGAGAGAGAGAGAGAGAGAGAGAGAGAGAGAGAGAGAGATATATATATATATATATATATATATATATATATATATATATATATATATATATATATATATATATATATATATATATATATATATATATATATATATATATATATATATATATATATATATATATATATATATATATATATATATATATATATATATATATATATATATATATATATATATGCAGTGATTAAACAACATGCAAGTAGGAGAAGGAGGAAAGGGGGAGTGGTGGGTGGAGCGCGTGAGGGGAAGAGGTGCGCGGAAAATAAAAGAGTGGAGTATGCAGGAAGAGAATGCAAGGACAGGAGCAGATAAAGGAAAGTGGCGGAACACGTGACAGATACAGAGAGGAGGGACACCTGACAGAACATAGAGGACACGAATGCAGAGAGAAAAAAAAAAAAAAAACAGATTTCAGCAACAACTTTGTCATAAAACTCTTTCCAAAGGCCACAGAAATCGATAAACTAAATTCTCAAGTGTTTTTCCTACGACTACAGTATAAAGTTCATTAACTTATCACCAGAATCACTGAAATGCACACGAAAAAACTCATGTAGCCTCAACTAGAGATTAAATTATTATTATTCTTTTAACGTATTGGAGGCGCTGCGCAGAAGTGTCTCAAAATATGATTCTTTATGAGATACAATAGATAACCCGGGGAAATGTGTCAGCGAGGCAAGGAAAGTGAAAATGACTAGGTGAGGATCGAGAGAGGACAGACTTAAAAGACGTAGGTGGAAGGGAATGCAAAGACAAGAAGAATAGGTGGAAATGTCAGGATCGAAACATATTACTCGTACATAAACAAATGAGACATAACCAGGGTCACTCAGGCAGCGAGAAGCGAGAACTATATACGAGAGAGAGAGAGAGAGAGAGAGAGAGAGAGAGAGAGAGAGAGAGAGAGCAGGACACAAGTATGTGAAAATATCAAGAACCTTAAGAGATGAGAGAGAGAGAGAGAGAGAGAGAGAGAAGCAGGGACACAAGTATGTGAAAATATCAAGAACCTTAATTTGTCATGAGAGAGAGAGAGAGAGAGAGAGAGAGAGAGAGAGAGAGAGAGAGAGAGAGAGAGAGAGAGAGAGAGAGAAGTATGTGAAAATATCAAGAACCTTAATTTGTTTGAGAGAGAGAGAGAGAGAGAGAGAGAGAGAGAGAGAGAGAGAGAGAGAGAGAGAGAGAGAGAGAGAGAGAGAGAGAGAGAGAGAGAGAGAGAGAGAGAGAGAGACACAAGTATGTGAAAATATCAAGAACCTTAATTTGTCATGAGAGAGAGAGAGAGAGAGAGAGAGAGAGAGAGAGAGAGAGACCTTCATGAGAGAGAGAGAGAGAGAGAGAGAGAGAGAGAGAGAGAGAGAGAGAGTATGTGAAAATACCAAGAACCTTCATGTTTTAGAGAGAGAGAGAGAGAGAGAGAGAGAGAGAGAGAGAGAGAGAGAGAGAGAGAGAGAGAGAGAGGAATTTAAGACGTGACAAAACACACACACACACACAAAAGAGAAAAAGAGAAAAGAATTAGTGAAGATTTCAGGAGGTTTCATCATGTAGCAGAGGGGAAAAAAAATCACAGGACAGAAGTTACTGGCGAGAATATACCAGCGGGAAATATAGTAAGTCCAGGAATAGTAACAACAAGAATAAGAGCATAAACGAAGGAAAAACAGCGAAGCAAGGACATGGCAGGGCAGGGTTTGGCAGGGCAAAGTGGACGTGTGTGTGTATGTATGTGTAGTAGGTGTTGTAAGGCAGCCAGCGAACAGTAACTTTCCCATTACGTAACGTTGTGTGTCATCCCTTTATGAACCTGGCAGGGGAGTGAAGCGCCACACCTCAGCCTCCACCAATGACAGCCCTCACATTCCCGTACGTCACAAGCCCCCAGCCAACCAAAGGGCCGAGCTGGAGACCCACACCGCGTCTCTACCAATAGCAGGGGAGTATTGGGTGCAGGCAGTGACGTAACCCACCGCCATGCTTTTAAAAGATCAATACACACACTAGTGGCAGTCGGTCTGTTGAAGTGAGAGAAGGAGGTACAGCCGCTCTTCAGGTATGTAGCGCCGCGTCTGTGAAGAACATTTAAGTCACACGTTGTCATGCTAATGGGAGAGTTGTTCCTGTGTTCGTGTATTGCAAAGCGTACGTGTGTGTGTGTATGGTTAGTGAATACCTCTCAGCGTGTCATGTTTTAGTGGCTGTTGTTTCTTACGTTGTTATTATATTGCCTCGTTTACTTCATCATTATTACCGCTTATATTGGTGTGAGTTGATGTTCATGTGTGTGTTATAGGTACTGCATTAGTGTTTATGTTCAGCAGGACGTGGCTTGTTGAAATGTGGGAAAATTTGCAGTTTCAACCAGTATAGCCTATCTTATATTTCTTTTTCCCTGTCTAACAAGCTTGGTGACGTCCTGGGAAAGCGGTGTTTTAGGGTGGGGAAACTTAACCTAACCTAACCTTAGTTCTGTCCTGATAATTTCCGATAGGGTAAAATGGGGTTAGAAATGGTGGTAGAAGTGTGATGTAGACCGCGAGAATGTGTCTAGTGACGTGTGGTGTACGGGTTCAAATTGCAATGATACCGAAATGTGAAGTGTGTTCTATAAATGTTTGTATCACAGGACGTGGTTTGTTAATGTGAGTAAGTACTTTATTGGTGGTTATGTTCAGCAGGGTGTGGTTAGTCATTCCTTACCACTGAGCACCTTACTAGCACTCGTATCTCAACCACCACTGTCTTCAATGGTGTGGTGACGTGACTGCCCCACTGTGTCTTGCGTATTACTTGGCGTAAGAAATTGTGCACCATCTTTCCTTGCCACTGAGCACCTTACCAACCATCACTGTCTTCAATGCTGTGATGACGTGACTGCCCCACTGTGTCTTGTATGTATTGCTAGGCGTGAGAAATGAATCCTCTCCGCACATCACCTTTCCTTGCCACTGGACACTTGCCGGCACTTATATCCCCAGCCGCTGCCCCGTACAATGCTATATGCTTATGTGACTGGCCCACTGTTGTCACTTGTATCCCAACCATCCTCCTCCTCTACAATGCTGTGCTGGCGTGAGTGTCTCAGTTTGTGTATGTATTGCCAAGCGTGAGGAGTGAATCAAGCCTGTAAATATTCACAATAGAGGTTCTTCCTTTGCCAGATGTGACTGGTTGTCTCCTTAGACTTTTTAGGCAATGCGAAATATGGTGTATCTTGGTATCCCCGGCCAGCTAAACCCAAACAAACTTAATCTAAGCTAGCCTAATCCTAAAGCTGATCTAACCTAAGCTAATCTAACCTCACGTAACTTAAACACAATTTAACTGGATTTTGGCACTGTGTATTGACTTTTAAAAGCATCAATGTGAGATAATACGAGTAATAGCCGGGCGCTCGGAAAAAAAAGAAGAAACTTAATAGACGTGAAGGGCAATGAGTGTACAATTACTATTTTAAAATGATAGTTACAATTACAATTTATACTTTAAACTGATAGTCGTGAAGGGCAATGAGTGTACACTAACTACTTTAAAATGATGGACAGTTACAATTACAACTGCTACTTTAAGATGATAGACGAAGGGCAGTGAGTTTACAATTACTACTTTAAAATGACAATTACAATTACAATTACTACTTTAAAATGGTAGACCTGAAGGGCAGCGAGTTTATAATTACTACCACAGCAGCAACCAGTCGTGTCATGCACCACTGACAGGGACCAGTAGTGTGGTTACGATTTGGTGATTTTGTACAGCTACAGAAACTCACGTAGGGATTATAATATTGAAGACTGTGGATGTTAATCTTTTGACCTCCATAGACCCTTCCTAATGTCAATAAAATCGTCTAAATCATTCATAAAACAAGGTAGAAATGCGTTCCAGTACTGAAGGGGTTGACGACCAGTCCTCCACTGTACATCACTTTCCCTTGCCCCGAAGAGCTCTAATGGGTTCCTCTGCTGACCATTACGCGACGCCAGTGGTTGAGTCACTTCAGGGTAAATATGCACTTTGAACCAATATTCCCTATCTTATATTTCTCTTTCCCTGTGTAACAAGCTGGGGGGCCTCCTGGGAAAGCGGGGTTTTAAGGTGGGGAAACCAAACCTAACCTAACCTAACCTAACTTAAATTTTGTCCTGAAGTTGTTAAATGGGGTTAGAAATGTTTGTAGACCTAACCTAATCTAACCTAAATTCTGTCCTGGAGTTCTTATTCATTTCCGATAGGGCAAAATGGGGTTAGAAATGCTGGTAGACCTAACCTAACCAAACCTAACCTAAATTCTGTCCTGAAGTTGTTATTCATTTCCTATAAACTAAAATGGGGTTAGAAATGGTGGTAGAAGTGTGATGTAGACCGTGAAAATGGGTATAGTGAAGTGTGGTGTACTGGTTCAAACTGCAATGATACCCGCTTCAGTAACAGCCGAGCGCTCGAAAAAAAAAAAAAAAAAACAGCAACAACAAAAACTTGATAGACATGAAGTACAGTGTCAGTGGTGTGTGGTGTCCGTGACTGTTGATGTGTGTTTAGTGACGTGACGCGCGGCTGTGAATGGTGCAGTGCTTACCGTATGAGAGAGAGAGAGAGAGAGAGAGAGAGAGAGAGAGAGAGAGAGAGAGAGAGAGAGAGAGAGAGAGAGAGAGAGAGAGAGAGAGAGAGAGAGAGAGGCGGAAAGGAGGGATACGAGAAGCCTTCAGCCTTACATGTGACAGTCAATCCCTGTAATGCCTACCTATGAGAGAGAGAGAGAGAGAGAGAGAGAGAGAGAGAGAGAGAGAGAGAGAGAGAGAGGCATGAACGAACGAATGGACTTGAACACTTATTTTTGAGAGAGAGAGAGAGAGAGAGAGAGAGAGAGAGAGAGAATGACTGGCATGCAAGAACGAACGAATGGACTTGAACACAATGAACAAGAAGGCTAACTGGACGGAATCATTTATGCCCACACGTGACACTCCGCTCCATATTTAGTAATCCTTTGCTCTCACCACGACTATTTTCAAAAGCTCAAGTTGAAGATATCATGTTCTTATGGGTACATGGTTCTGACACTCCGCTCCATATTTAGTAATCCTTTGCTCTCACCACGACTATTTTCAAAGGCTCAAGTTGAAGATCATGTTCTTAAGGGTATTTTCATGGTTCTGGTGATAGATCAGCAAGATTTCTAGTTTATCATAAGGAGAAACTGTCTTGAAAATCCTACTACTCATTTTTGGGGACTTGAAAAATTGTCGTGGTGAGAGAGCAAGGCGTTTCTGTATATGGCCTTCAGTCTCTGTATGACACACGCCTGCCTTGTGTTGCGGCCTGCCTTGTGTTGCGTTTCCACCTGACACACTCATTTATGGAATCGACCTAACCTTTTGCAGCTCATTAAACCCTTCAGTACTATGACACTTTTCCATATTCATTCTGCTTACTATTTGGTGATTTTGTACAACTTCAGAAACTTATGTGGGGGGTGAAAATAGTGAAGATTTTGGCCATTAATCTTCTGACCTCCATAGAGCGTTCCTAATGTCAATAAAATGGTCTAATCGTACACAAAACTCGAGGTAAAAATGTGTCCCAGTACTGAAGAGGTTAATCTCTTTACTATACTGGGACACATTTTTACCTTGAGATTTGCGTCCAATTTGACCATTTTATTGCATTAGGAAGGGTCTATGGAGGTCAGAAGATTAATGGCCAGAGTCTTCAGTACTTTTATCCCCACATAAGCATCTGAAGCTGTATAAAGTCACCATACAGTAAGCAGAATAAATATGGAAACACGGTATGGAGTTCTTGAGATTAATGACTAAAAGCTTATTGTGTAACACGCCGCTGCACCTCCACTTTAGGAAGGCTCTCTTGAAGCTATACGTGTTTTTTAGACTGTTTTTACGACTTTGGTGAGAGATTAACAAGTTTTTCATATTGTTAGACGGATAAACACTCTTGGGAACTGCTAGTCATCTCTGTAGCCTTAGAAAACAGTCGCGGTGAGAGAGAGAGAGCAGTGTTTTTTAGTACAAGCTTCAGTCGGCACACCTTGCTGAACCACTCTCTTTCCTTCGTGTTGGTCGATCTGTGCTTAGGGAAACCCGAGGAATAAGGTAAACTGGAAAGGGAGGTGTCACTGTGGCCCTGTTTGCATTTCTCTTTCCTCCGTGTTGGTCGATCTGAGCTTAGGGAAACCTGAAGAATAAAGTAAGCTGGAAAGATAGGTGTCACTGTGGCCCTGTTTGCAATTTTATGACACACTCTGCTCTCTCACCGTAACTATTTTCAAGGACCATAGAGATGACTCCCCTGTTCGTAATAAGTGTTTCACCCGC
>NC_059259.1:480629-483129 GCF_017591435.1 Portunus trituberculatus
CCCGAAACTCCAGGTAAAAATACGTCCCATTACCGTGACACATTTCATATTCATTACTGCTTACTATTTAATTGGATGATTTTATGGAACTTCAGAAATTTATGTTGGGATTAGAATAGTGAAGACTCAGGCTATTAATCTTCTGACCTCCATATATCCTTCCTAATGTCAATAAAATCTTCTAATCACACCGAAAATTCTTGATAGAAATGCGTTCCAGTACTGAAGGGGTTCAATATCAATGAGATACATGTTCCCTCGAATACAATTTGCGTCGTTGCTAAAGAATTGTGCCACTTAGTCATTCCCGGGCGTGTTTAGATTACAGCAGGAAGAGTTGGCAATGGTTAACCCCTTCAGTACTGGGACTCACTTTTACCTTGAGATTTGTGTACCATTAGACCATTTTATTGACATTAGCAATGATTTATGGAGGTCAGAAGACTAATGGCCACAGTCTTCACTATTTTAACCCCTTCAGTACTGAGACTCACTTTTACCTTGAGATTTGTGTACCATTAGACCATTTTATTGACATTAGCAAGGATCTATGGAGGTCAGAAGACTAATGGCCACAGTCTTCATTATTTTAACCCCTTCAGTACTGGGACTCACTTTTACCTTGAGATTTGTGTACCATTAGACCATTTTATGGACATTAGCAAGGATCTATGGAGGTCAGAAGACTAATGGCCACAGTCTTCATTATTTTAACCCCTTCAGTACTGGGACTCACTATTACCTTGAGATTTGTGTACCATTAGACTATTTTATTGACATTACCAAGGATCTATGGAGGTCAGAAGATTAATGGCCAGTCTTCACTATTTTAACCCCTTCAGTACTGAGACTCACTTTTACCTTGAGATTTGTGTACCATTAGACTATTTTATTGACATTACCAAGGATCTATGGAGGTCAGAAGATTAATGGTCACAGTCCTCACTAAATTAATCTCCCACTTAAGTTTGTGAAGCTGTATAAAATCACCAAATAGTCGCCAGAGGGAATATGAAAACACGTCATGGTACTGAAGAGGTTAAGGCATTCAGATTGTTGATGTCACAATAGCTTCTTGATAGGCGGATCCCTTTTCTTACATTACTGCATCGCTAATGCATTGTGGCGGTTGTGACACTCGCGGGCGTGACTGTGGTGGCGTCACAAGCTGGAAAATGTCAAGAGTAATCCGGAGTAGAGCCGGAGACTGTTCCTGAATATTTAGACAAGCAGATTAGTTAGAACTAGATAGTGGCGCCACTCTTGCGTTGCCTCACTTATCGCATTTTTGGATCATATATATTTTTTAACTCTCTCTCTCTCTCTCTCTCTCTCTCTCTCTCTCTCTCTCTCTCTCTCTCTCTCTCTCTCTCTCTCTCTCTCTCTCTCTCTCTCTCTCTCTCTCTCTCTCTCTCTCTCTCTCTCTCTCTCTCTCTCTCTCTCTCTCTCTCTCTCTCTCTCTCTCTCTCTCTCTCTCTCTCTCTCTCTCTCTCTCTCTCTCTCTCTCTGAAAAAAAAGCTTCCTGCACGACTTAAGGAATTTTCACAACCTCTTTTAGTTCCGAGTCAAGTTAGGTGGAGTGACGGACGGGTTGGTGCAGGCAGCAGGTGAGCAGGTGAAGCCCTCGCCACTCACGCCACACCCCAAGGAATTGTTATACGTGCGCTTTTTTATTTTATTTTTTTATACCATGTGGGCTTTTCACGGGAATTTCTGAGCTAAAGAGGATACTTTTTGGGGTACCTCCTATCTCAAAGCCCACCCGCTAGGAAACAGTTGCCGCGAGTGAGGAAGCCCAACCTACACTCGGACCATGGACAGGATTCGAACCCGTGCGCTTGGAGACCCCTCGGACCCCAAAGCACGCATGGTTCCACTGTACCATGGCGGACCTTTTGCAATCTTAGTATTTCGAGACGAATGTAGTGCTAGTTGATAAGAAGCTAGGAGGTAGTTTTCAAGCCTTATAATACTAGTGGCCTCTTGAAGCATATATAATCAGTCTATTCTTACCTGAAGGCACAAAGAAAACTAGATAAGGATATTTCAAGACGAATGTAATGTTGGTTGATAAAGAGCTAGGAGGTAGTTTTCAACCCTTATAATATTGGTGACTTCTTCAAACATATGTAATCAGTCTATTCTAACCTCAAGGCACAAAGAAAAGAGTATTTTAACCCCTTTAATACTATGACGCGTTTCCATATTCATTCTGGTTACTATTTGGTGATTTTATGCAGCTTCAGAAACTCATGTGGTGATTGAAATAGTGAAGACTCAGGTCATTAACCCCTTCAGTACTGGGAGGCATTTTTACCTGAGTTTTGGGCATGATTAGATGATTTTATATACACTAGGAAGGGTCTATGGAAGTCAGAAGATTAATGGCCAGAGTCTTAACGGTTTTAATCCCCACATAAGTCTCTGAAGCTGTATAAAATCACCACATAATAAGCAAAATATATATGGAAACGCGTCATAGTACTTAAGGGGTTAATCT
>NC_059259.1:493129-495629 GCF_017591435.1 Portunus trituberculatus
TGCCTGTCTGTCTGTCTGTCTCCTTGTCTATGTCTGTCTGTTTCTGTCTGTCTGTTTGTCTATCTGTCTGTTTGTCTGTCTGTCTCTGTCTGTCTTTCTTTCTCTGTCTGTCTCTCTCTCTCTCTCTCTCTCTCTCTCTCTCTCTCTCTCTCTCTCTCTCTCTCTCTCTCTCTCTCTCTCTCTCTCTCTCTCTCTCTCTCTCTCTCTCTCTCTCCTTTCCTTTCCTTTCCTTTCCTTCCTTTCCTTTCCTTTCCTTTCCTTCCCTTCCCTCTCTCCCTCCCTCCCTCCCTCATATTCTCTCACGCACTCAGTCACACCTTTCTCACCTTAGCTGCAAAATCAGATACCTCCCTCCTAGCGTGTCATTGTTCCTTCCTTCCTTCCCTTCTCAGTCTCCTTCACGCAACCTGATAAGCTACCTGAGTGAGTGAGTGAGAGGCTGGCTAGGTGGCTGACTGGCTTCCGCACGGTCTGCCTGTCTGTGTATCCGAACCTGACCGTACATTTTTCGTCTTTTCATTTGCTCCACACACACACTACTTTCAAAAGGCTCTAGTTGAAGTTCCTCTGTGTTCGAAGGGTGCTTTCATGGTTCCAGTGACAGATTAGCAAGACTTCTACATTATTAACAGGATTGACTAGATGAGGTATTTGAACTGGACCATACGTTTTTCCTTTTACCATCTGCCTCACACCTCCACTACTTTCAAAAGGCTCTAGTTGAATGAAGTTCCTCTGTGTTCGAAGGATGCTTTCATGGTTCCAGTGACAGATTAGCAAGACTTCTACATTATTAACAGGAGACAAACTGTTGAGGATCCAGTTAGTCATCTCTGTGGTCTTCGAAAACAGACAATAACGGAAAGTCGCGTGGATAAACTGTCATTTCTCCTCCTCCTCCTCCTCCTCCTCCTCCTCCTCCTCCTCCTCCTCCTCCTCCTCCTCCTCCTCCTCCTCCTCCTCCTCCTACTACTACTACTACTACTACTACTACTACTACTACTACTACTACTACTACTACTACTACTACATTATCATTCTCATTCTCATTCTTCTTCTTCTTCTTCTTCTTCTTCTTCTTCTTCTTCTTCCTCTTCCTCTTCCTCCTCTTCCTCTCCTCCTCCTCCTCCTCCTCCTCCTCCTCCTCCTCCTCCTCCTCCTCCTCCTCCTCCTCCTCCTCCTCAAGAGACCACATAGTACCGTGTGTCATTGGACTGTATTTAAAAGGCCTTGTTCCCTCACCACGACTATTTTCAAAGGCCACAGAGATGATAAGCTGTTGCTGATAGTTTTTCTCCTATTAATGTAAAAATCTTTGTAATCTGTCACTACAAGCATAACCTTTTGAAAACAGTGACGATGCAGCGAAGAAGTGCATGTTTGAGAATGTGTGGTCACGTGTGGAGTGTACGGAAATTTGTGTACGATTAGACCATTATTTGCATTAGGAAGCGTCTGTGGAGATCAGAAGTGTAATGGCCACAGTCTTCACTATTTTTAATCCCCACATGAATTTCTAAAGCTGTATAAAATCACCAAATCAGAATGAATATGGAAAGTGAAGAGATTAACTCCTTCAGTACTGGGACACATTTTCAACTTGCGATAATTTTATTTGCCTTAGGAAGGGTCTTTGGAGGTCAGAAGTGTAATGGCCTGAGTCTTCACTATTTTTAATCCTCACACAAGTTTCTGAAGCTATATAGTCACCAAATCACCAGAATGAATATGAAAATTAAGACGTTAGCTCCTTCAGTACTGGGACACATTTTTAACTTGAGATTTGTGTACGATTAAACCATTTTATTGACATTATGGAGGTCTATGGAGGTGAGAAGTGTAATGGCCAGAGTCTTCACTATTTTTAATCCTCACAAGTTTCTGAAGCTATATAGTCACCAAATAGTAACCAGAATGAATAAGAAAATGAAGAGATTAACCCCTTCAGTACTGCGACACATTTTTAACTTGAGATTTGTGTACGGTTAGACCATTTTATTGACTGCCTCTCTCTCTCTCTCTCTCTCTCTCTCTCTCTCTCTCTCTCTCTCTCTCTCTCTCTCTCTCTCTCTCTCTCTCTCTCTCTCTCTCTCTCTCTCTCTCTCTCTCTCTCTCTCTCTCTCTCTTTCTTTCTTTCTTTCTTTCTTTCTTTCTCTGAGACTGCCTCTCCCTCCCTGCCTCCCTCCCTGCCAGCCTGCCAAGCCCAAGGTGTTCCTGTTGCCGCAATGACACGCTCACCTCGCCTCTCATGATAGTGTTGCCTCATGCAGGGAAATACCTCACACAATTTAATCCTCTAAGACAAAAAGAGTTGGCGTGTTGTGTCTCTCAGCTCAGTGTTAAGTGTGTCATGGTGTCTCCCTGCCTGCCTGCCTTCCTTCCTTCTTTCTTTCTTTCCTTCGTTCCTTAGTTCGTTCGTTCCTTCCCTTCCTTCCTTTCTTTGTTTGTTTGTTTGTTTCTTTTTCTTTCTTTCTTCCTTTCCTTTTTCTTTCTTTCTTTC
>NC_059259.1:500629-508129 GCF_017591435.1 Portunus trituberculatus
GTGTTTCTTGTAGGGAGCACCACTTGTAGGATTCCTTGCTTCTTGCTTCCCTTATTTTCTCGTGTTCTAATGTTCTTCCTACGACCTTAGTCTCCTAACCTAACCTTACCTTACCTTACTTTACCTTACCTTACCTTACCTAAGCTTACTTTACCTTACCTTACCTTACCTTACTTAACCTAACCTTACTTTACCTTTCCTTACCTTACCTTACCTTACCTTACCTTACCTAACCTTAGAACCTTACCTTACCTTACCTTACCCAATCTAACTTCAGCTAACCTAAGCTAAAACTAACCTAACGTAACCTTCTTCTTACGACGTTAGTCCCAGTGTGTAGCAGAGTGAGCCGCTGGAGTGAACTGTTTCCCTGTGTTTCTCTTCACTGCGTCCTCTCATTGTGGTGGAAGTGTATTGATGTGACGCTTCAGCACGTGTTTCCATCTTATTCTCTGTTTGCCCACACTCTCTCTCTCAGTAACTGGTGTCAGCATTGCCTTCTTCACCGGCTCCTCCTCATCTCTCCTCCTCACATGTCCAAAATATCTCAGCCTCGCCTCTCTTTGCTTTCTCTTTCACGTTACACACTCCACACTGGCTTCTTGCATCTCCACTTTGTCTCCTTTCCTCCAGACACCAGCCGTCCATCTCACCATCCTCATCTCCCTTCCCTGCTGAATATCCTCCTCCTTCTTATGTTTTGTAGTGTGAGAGGGAAACACATGCACAAATACCAACCTAACCTAACCTTTACTTAACCTAACCTAACGTAGCCCTGCCATCCATCCATCTTCTCGGCTGAATATCCTCTTTCTTATGTTTTGCAGTGTGAGAGGGAAACGCATGCTCAACAAATACCAACCTTAACCTAACCTAACCTAACCTACCCTAATCCATCCGTCTTCTCTGCTGAATAAACTCCTTAATTCTTATGCTTTATAGTGCGAGAGGGAAACACATGCACAAATACCAACCTAAGACTTACCTAACCTAATCTAACCTAGCCGTCCATCTCACCATCCCCATCTCCTTTCTCTGCTGAATATCCTCCTCCGTATGTTATGTAGTGTAAGAGGAAAACGCATGCTCAACAAATACCAACCTAACCTAACGTAACCCTGCCATCCATCCATCTTCTCGGCTGAATATCCTCTTTCTTCTTATGTTTTGTGGTGTGAGAGGGAAACATATGCTCAACAAATACCAACCTTAACCTAACCTAACCTAACCTAACCTAACCTACCCAAACCCAGAGTTTTTCTGAACTAGGGATTGATGCCATACTTTGCGTCTAGATAAAGGGACGTACATATAGTACATGTGTAGGGGTCGTGACGCATAGTGAGTTATGAACCTGATACTTGAGTAATATAAGGGATGGCTAACTGCTTTTCCTCAATAATGACAGTACTGAATAACTGCAGGGGGAAATTTTTTGCAGTTTGAAATTAGGCTGTACTTTTTGGATGGTATTGTTTGTTGGCGGACAAAGGTTTAGTTGCCATACACAACAGCAAGTTTTGAAAGAGTATTCCAGACCTGATGCATGTACGAGTACATGTATTGTCCAGGGGGAAGCGGCAGTTTTACCAATGTAAAAGATTGGAATGCTTTACATTCCAATCTTTTACATAATAATGATAATAATAATAATAATAATAATAATAATAATAATAATAATAATAATAATAATAATAACAATAAAACAAAATTCAAAAGCGCCACATAACAAAAATTAACGCCAACTTTTTTTTTTCACTCTCCCCCGGTGTAGTGTAGTGGAGTTTCCCGATCCGGTTTCCAGCCTTGCCTTGCTCTAGATGCATGAGCGGCGCAGGTGTGGCTGCGATACTATTAGGTGATCCGTTTCCGCGCCACCCGCCAAACAGGTCTCCTTCCTGACACTCATACACTCCCTCGTCCCCAGCAACTCACCACCTCTTTTATCGTTCTCTGAAAAGTCTCTGATACCTCGCTACGTCACACCAGACTCAAACCGTTAGCACAAACGGCGATAAACACGGGGGCTACGTGCCATATCCACATTTATCATCGCAGTATTCGCATATACATTATATAACATTTCTTTCACTATTTTAGATGCCCATGTCACTAATATTTCGCCCATTTATCATCAAACATTATTCATGATGTACAAATACGTCAAAAATAACTCAAATATCCACATGTTTTGGCCTGTAACATCAAGATCACTTGTGACGTCACGGCTCTTATGCCTTTTCGATTAAATGCCACTTTTTTGCCGAAAACAATGCTGGTCCGTATATTTCTCATGGTTTCCTTAAATTTTGAGGCCATTCCAAGGTATTCCATGCGGTACAACCTCGACAGAGTGACTGCATCATAGATAATTAGATGTCCCGCATCATTACCAGGCAAATCTGTACTAAACTATTCTGTTGTGTTCCATCAAAGCTTTCGTCGTGTAGTGCCACCTTGCGGTGGGTTCCGGGAACATAGCGTCCAGCCATCCATCC
Organism: Portunus trituberculatus; assembly: GCF_017591435.1. Lineage (NCBI taxonomy): Eukaryota > Metazoa > Arthropoda > Malacostraca > Decapoda > Portunidae > Portunus > Portunus trituberculatus. Next base: position 503,128 of record NC_059259.1, read on the forward strand.
ATCTTCTGTGCTGAATATCCTCCTTAACTCTTATGTTTAGTAGTGCTATATAGAGGGAAACACATGCTCAACAAATACCACCATATTTCATCGTGACACTATTTTATTGACTTTACACAATGAAATACTGTTTTTTGCCCTGCTGCTGATCTCTGAGAGAGAGAGAGAGAGAGAGAGAGAGAGAGAGAGAGAGAGAGAGAGAGAGAAAGGGGCGGAAGTGGGCTGAAGACAGAGACAGTGACAGACAGACAGACAAAGGAATACAAAGGAAGAACAAACAGCAGCAGATATACTGGCCCTTACTTGGCTGTTTGCGGACCATTGTATCTGAACAGACCGACGGAGTAGAGGAGGTGACGGAGAGGGAGCGCCGAGAGGGAAGAGGGAAGAGGGTGTGACCGGTGTGTGAGTCACGGACGGGTCTCTTCCCTCCTCACGGCCTGGTTTCCTAAATAGACTGGAGCAGTGAGTGTTTAGTGCTGCGTGACGACCCGTGCTGTGCCGCGCTGCCCCCACACTAGCTAGGGGTCTGTCTGTACACCGCTGACGGACGGGGTTTCTGTCACCTAGAGAGAGAGAGAGAGAGAGAGAGAGAGAGAGAGAGAGAGAGAGAGTCTATTATTATTATTATTATTATTATTATTGCACTACATTTCATGAAAGGAAAACAATAAGGTCACGGGATGCAAGAGAGAGAGAGAGAGAGAGAGAGAGAGAGAGAGAGAGAGAGTGAGAGTTGGCAAGGAAAGAATATAGGTAGAGCCATATATATCATGAGCACGTGTGTGTGTGTGTGTGTGTGTGTGTGTGTGTGTGTGTGTGTGTGTGTGTGTGTGTGTGTGTAATTCACCTCCTCGGTCGTCTGCTGGTCACCCAGCCAGTCTTCACCATTACGGAGCGAGCTCAGAGCTCATAGACCGATCTATGAGCTCTGAGCTCGCTCCGTGTGTGTGTGTGTGTGTGTGTGTGTGTACAAGATGGTATTATGACATTACGTTGTATTGATAAGGTCTTTCTATTTTCGTCACTTTCCGAGCGTGGCGTTTGAATGCTTGTCAGTGTTTCCACGTAGCAGATGTGCGATAACCCGCTCCTCATGATACCGTCACTAGGATACGGTACAGTGTCCGCGTGTTACCGTCATATCCACGTGTGCCTGGGCTGGTAATGAAGTCCAAGGCTGCAGGGCCGGGCCAGGCGGGTCACCTTGGTCAGGATCGAAAATTGTGAATAATACAATCATGGTATTTGCAATTTTTTGAGCTTACCGGTGCGCCGTGACGACTTCACGAGGCGAGTGACGATAATGGCCAGTACTGATGAGACGAGTGGGAATGAAGACCAGTACTGTTTACCGACCGCCTTGACACATGTAGCGTCCAGTGTCCTGTTCGTAGCAGTCCGGCGATCCACAAGTGTCTAAGGTTTGGTTACAAACAGAGGCTGGGCAGCCATGAACACCAATTCATGTTTGCAGGTGACCGCTGGTTAGTCCAGCAGGTGTCCCGCCAGTGTTTTGAAGCAAGAAAACCGTTTATAAATCCAAGACACCGCAGCTTTTTGACAAGAGAGTGTATACATTGCTACATTGTGAGATATGTTATCATTATTGTGTTTTGAAGTACAGGAAGGCATAGTTTTTTTTTTCTCCATAAGAAACCTTTTATAAATCTATACACCGCTATATCTTAAAAAGGATATAATGTACAGCACATACATCGATATATTGTGTAGGTGTAGTCAAGAATCATTATATAGTCTTTATACAGTGACCAAATTACTGATGGTGCGTTACACAATGATAGCTTTGTTCGTTTGGTTTGAGGATCCTAGAAAAAAAAATTCATTGTACGTATATATATATATATATATATATATATATATATATATATATATATATATATATATATATATATATATATATATTATATATATGTTATGAGTGAGCTTGTTGTGATTACTGTTGTAAGATATTCTCTCGGTTCATTGTAAACTTGGCCCATCTTTCTTGTACGTTACTGTCTTGGCGTGCTGCCGCGGTCACTTGTGAACAACTTTGTTTATCAACAAATCTGTTTTTAAACATGGGTTCTGCGAAACGCAGTCCGCGCCTCTGGACAGTTGTGGTTACTGGATAGCCGGACACCTCCGAACACGACACGGCGCCGCTGATGTTTTCTCACTTTTGTTGTTGCTGGTTTGTTTTCTCCTGTTTTTACAATCAATTATTATCTATTTTCTTCTTTTCTTTCACTATCAAGTTGTATCTATTTTCCTTTTCTTTATTAATTTTTAATCTGATCGGACACAATGCGGGACAAGACACAAGACACAAGGCTGCGTGGCGCCGGGGAGTGGGAGGAGTGAGGCACAGGTCAGCAGGTTGTGTGTCACTTGTATCACTTGTCAGCCAGACCACACAGTTTCCCTCTCACCTCCCAGTCAGTGACAGTGAATACCTCCAGATTATATTGCGGAGGGTGTGGACGTGGACGTGGACGTGGTGTTTTTCCCCCGTTGTGTTTCTCCCCCGTGGTGTCCCGACATTTGTGTGTGTAGCCTATGTGCCGCCACGACACAACTGGATGTCGTACCAAGGCTAAGCTACGCCTCACAATGCAAGCTGTGTGCATAAATAAAAAAAAAAATAAATAAATAAAAGTTTATCTGAAGTACGCACTACCACCACCACCACCACCACCACCACCACCAACACCAACACTACTACTACTACTACTACTACTACTGCTAGTAGCTAACACTTAACAACGTGTCATTAGCCAGCAACACTGTTATTGTTAGCTAACCTTGACCGCGGGAGTAAATATTTGTTGAGAGAGAGAGAGAGAGAGAGAGAGAGAGAGAGAGAGAGAGATGTGGTGGTGGGGTGTTGGGTGGTGACTGCAACATCAAAGCAACGAGTATAACAGTCAAGGTGAAGGAGAGAGAGAGAGAGAGAGAGAGAGAGAGAGGATTAAGAAATCTTACAATAAAATAAAAAGGAATAATAAAACACACACACACACACACACACACACACACACACACACACACACACACACACACACACACACACACACACACACACACACACACACACACACACACACACATTTTCACACTAGGACCCCGAATTCGTGTCAAGGGAACGTATTTTTTCAATGATAATTATAATTCTCTCTCTCTCTCTCTCTCTCTCTCTCTCTCTCTCTCTCTCTCTCTCTCTCTCTCTCTCTCTGAACAAATATTTACCACACTTGCAAATCTTTATCAACAAATCCGTTTCTATGTACAATATATTTTCAGACTTATAGAAACCTTTCCTCTCTTCTTGCTGTGATATTACAAACATAATACCTTTTTTATTTATTTATTTTTTTCCTGTGTTTTTGCGCCATATTGAGAAACGTTTCCCTGTCACCGCGACCGTTTTCAAAGACCACAGAGACGATTAGCCAAGTTCTGAAGAACACTTGTCCTGTTGATAATGCAGAAAACTTGTTAACATGTCACTAGATATACAGAAACCCCCTTAAAACCCCATGTCTCCTCAACTCAACTCAACTCAACCCTTGGAAAATAGATTACAGACAACTAGCCAAGTTTTAAAGAGTATTTGTCCTGTTTATAATGCAGAAAACATGTTAACATATCACTAGATTTACAGTAACATCCTTAAAAACCCATGTCACTTCATCTAGAACCCTTGGAAAATAGTGAAGGTGCTGTGCGGAAGTGCTTCATAATATGGGGCTAGACTAATGACCGTCTAGTTTACGTATCTTGGCCACTTTCGCCTAACATGTCACTGGATTTACAGAAACATCCTTAAAAACCCGTGTCACTTCAGCTAGAACCCTTGGAAAATAGTGAAGGTGCTGTGCGGAAGTGTTTCATGATAATGGGGCTAGGCTAATCACCCTCTTGTATACGTATCTTGGCCACTTTCGCTGCAGTGCCATCTCTAGACCTCTCTGGGAACACAAATAAGCAAAGTGGACAGCGGAGAGCACAGGTGGTAGTGTTCTTGTGCAGGTACGTGACCAGGGTGACGGGAGCAAGATTATCAGCAGCAGTCATCTGGGTGTAAGAGGGCAAAGCTGGCCAAAGGCAACAAAAGATATATAAAAGGCCCACTTAGTTGCTAGTCCCCTTACAGGTTCGAGAGAGTTAGCCAAAAGGAAAGGATAACTGTCTCGAAACCTTAAATGTAATAGGAAGTAAGGAAGTACAGAAGCAAGCAGAGAGTTCCAAAGTAGGATAGGACAAGTAATGGATCAAGCGTCAAGATTTCAGAAAGACACATTTTTACCTTGAGATTTGCGTACGATTAGAACATTTTATTAACATTAGGAAAGGTCTATGGAGGTCAGAAGATTAATGGCCACAATCTTCACTATTTCAATCCCCTATATAAGTTTCTGAAGCTGTATAAATCACCATATAGTAACCAGAAGGAATATGGAAACGCGTTATGGTACTGGAGGGGTTAAAAACACGAGTATCTTCAACTGGAGCCTTTGGAAAACAGTGATGGGGAGAGAGCAAAGCGTTTCAGAATACAGGTCTTCGAAAAGCGACTCAAGGGTGGTATATATGTTAGCTTTGCAGAGAGTACAGTACATTAGCTGGTGTCCCTTAAAACAGTATACCTCATAGATTTCTGCCTCGTGTTCACCCTCACCGCCAATCCACATACAAGCGCTCTCATCACTAAGGAATGTAAGGATTTATCAAGCACGTCTCTCTCTCTCTCTCTCTCTCTCTCTCTCTCTCTCTCTCTCTCTCTCTCTCTCTCTCTCTCTACTACTACTCTACCACTACCACTACTACTACCACTACACTACTACTACTACTACTACTACTACTACTACTACTACTACTACTACTACTACTACTACTACTACTACTACTACTACTACTACTACTACTACTACTACTACTACTACTACTACTACTACTACTACTACTACTACTACTACTACTACTACTACTACTACTA